>NW_004525138.1:34239-35182 GCF_000260255.1 Octodon degus
GAAAACTGCTGACTCCGGAAACCTTCATCTTCATACAAAACTTCTATTTTGTCTACAGACTCAGAAATTTCTGCCCAGAAGTCATTGACAACTGCATTCAATTTGTGTAGTGCAAATTCCTTAAGCTGAGGTTCTTCTTCATCCAGAAGAGAAATAATTCCAGTGGCTGAGGTGATCATAACCGCACCCCGCACTCGCCAGTCCACTCGCTCGCCGACCCGGCTGCACCACTTATCTGTCAGCCCAAGCCCCGCTAGCTCTGCTGCGCCGCCACATTTCCCGGGAGCCGATTATTCCAATTTATTTCTTTTTCCTTAGTGCTGTTGTAAAAGGTTTTGTTTCTCTAATTTCCCTCGCAGTGTGTTTGTTATCTATGTAAAGAAATGCTATTGCCTTTTGGATATTGACTTTGTATTGTGCTATCCTACTGAATATCTGTATTAATTCTAATAGATTCTTTGTGGAGCTTTTTGGGTCTTCCAAATAAAGCATCATGTCATCTGCAAATAATGGTAATTTAACTTCTTCTTTACCTATTCTTATTCCTTTTATTTCTTTCTCTTGTCTAATGGCTCTAGATAATGAATCCAGAACTATATTGAATAGGAGGGGAAGTTTATCATTGCTCATAGCTTAGAAATACTCCACTGTATAGAAATGCCACATGCTATTCATCCATTTCTCAGGTGACGGACATCCTGTTTTTTTCCAAGATTTCGTAATCACAAATTGTGCTGCCATGAATATAGGTATACATATACCACTATGATATGAAGTTTTCTGTTCCTTTGAGAAAATTCTCAGTAGGGGAATAGATGGCTTAAATGGGATTTCCAGTCCTAGATTTTAAGGAGTCTCCTCCTCTCTCTTTTTTTTTTAAAGTTTTATTGATAAACATATAGCAATGAGACAGTTTCTTTTTTTCCCCTTATTTCTTTTTTTT
>NW_004525138.1:53268-53913 GCF_000260255.1 Octodon degus
CTGCTGTGCTCAGCTCCTTCCTGCTGCGGAACTGGGCTGGGCCTGGGTCTGGGCATTCCTGGAACTCGGCAGAAATTCCTACTGGGTGGGAGGTTTGGGGGAATTACGTCGGAGTGGTGGGGGGCATACCGAGGGGGCTTGAGTGGGTCCGGCCCACACTGCACCTGGCCTGCGACTTGTCCTGCCAGCGCAGGTCACAGGAAGCTCTCCACACACTCACCGGACCTGGGCTAGGACTGGGTCTGGGGGTTCCCAGACGTGGGCAGAAATTCCTACTCGGTGGGAGGTGTGGGCGAGGTAAGGCAGAGTGGTGGTGGTGGGGCCTGAGGGGGTGGGAAAGGGTCCGGCCCACGCTGGGCCTGGGCTGGTACTGTTGCTTCCAGCGCAGTTTAGCAGGAAGCTCTCCACACACTCTCCGGACCTGGGCTAGGACTGGGTCTGCTCCTCCTTTCTTTATGAGAGCCATTTCTTCTGGGGTGAGATGTTGGCTCAGTGTTGTTTTCATTTGCATTTCACGAATGCCTAGTGATGTGAAATGTTTTTTTTTATATATTTATCTGCTTCTTTAATTTTGTCCTCTCAGAATTGCATGTTCATCTTGGATGCCCATTTCTGGATTGGGTCTTTAAATTTTGGTGACCTACT
>NW_004525138.1:57703-59016 GCF_000260255.1 Octodon degus
GACCTTTGTCTGAATACTTATTTGTCATGATTTTTTCCAAATTTGTGGGTTGCCTTTTCACTTTGTTGGTAATTTCTTTTGACGTGAAAAATCTTCTCAGTAAGAGCAGGTCGCAGTTGTTAATTCTTTCAACTGTTTCGCTTGCGATTTGATTACTGTTCATGAAGGCTTTGCCTACCCCTATGTCTTCAAGAGTTCTTCCTACTTTCTCTTCCAGGAGATGTAGTGTCTCTGCTTTAATGTTTAGATATTTAATCCATTTAGACTTTAGTTTAGTGCATGGTGATAGACCTGGATCAAGTTTTTGTTTTCCGCAAGGAAATATTCTGTTTTTCCAGCACCGTTTGTTAAAAAGGTTATCTTTCTTGCAATGAGTATGTTTGGCCCCTTTGTCAAAGATAGGATAGCTTAGCGTGTTCGTAGGTACTTCAGCGTCTTCTTATCTATTCCATTGATCTTTAGGTATATTTTGTTGCAAGTACCATGTTGATTTTATCACAGTAGCCTTGTAGTATAATTTCAAGTCAGGAATTGTGAATCCTCTTGCCTTGTCTTTATTGCCCAGGACTGCCATTGCTAGTCTAGGTCTTCTCTGGTTCCAGATAAATTTTAGGAAGGATTTCTCTACCTCTGTGAGGTATGTTGATGGTAGTCTGATAGAGATTGCATTAAATCTGTACAGCAATTTTGGGAATATGGCCATATCCACAATGCTGGTTCTTCCTATCCAGGATCATGGAATGTCTTTCCATTTTCTGAAATCCTCTACGATCTCTTTTTTCAGAGTATTGTAATTTTCCTTGAAAAGATCTTTGACTTCTTTAGGTAGATGCATTCCAAAGTGTTTCATTTTTCTCGGTGCTATTGTAAAAGTTATGGTTTCTATAACTTCCCTCTCAGTGTGTTTTTTGTCTGTGTAGAGGAATGCTATTGAGTTTTGTCTATTAACTTTATAACCTGCTATGCTACTGAATTTCTGTATAAATTCTAGTAGCTTCTTGATGGAGATTTTAAGGTCTTCCAAGTAAAGAATCATGTCATCTACAAATAAAGATAATTTAACTTCTTTACATATTCTTATTCATTTATCTCTTTCTATTTTCTAATGACTGCTGCTAATGATTCCAGAACTATATTGAATAGGAGGGGTGATAGAGAGCATCCTTTTCTTGTACCAGATTTAAGAGTAAAAAATTTCAGTTTTTCCCAATTTAGGATTATGTTAGCTGTTGGGTTTTAAGAGAGGGCTATTATCAGATGGAAGTAGAGTCCATCTAGTCCAATTTTCTGTAGGACTTTGAACATTAATGAGT
>NW_004525138.1:59979-60933 GCF_000260255.1 Octodon degus
AAATCGTTGGCTTTCCTTGCAGCCCTCCTTTGTCTCTATTTTTTTGTGCAAACTTAGGTTGTTAACCATCCAGAAGACAAGCTTATTGTTATTACTATACAACTTAGGCTTAACCTCACTATCTGTCTTAACCTCACTATCTGTCTGCATATGAAACATCTTAGGCATAATATGGAACATGTATTTTTCATGAAATATTGATATGTTGATCTTTAAGTCCCTACAGAATATGGTGAAAAAACATTCAAAAATTAGAGTATATTTTAAAAATAGGTATAAAGAATTGTATACTTCTTATGTTTACACATAAGTTAAAAAATTTCACCATATACATCCTTGAAGCAGGACAGTCCCACAATATTCCTTTTCCTGTCTCTTGCTTTCATTCACTGCCCCCTACTTTTTGAACAACCATCTATGCAAAAGGCTTCATAGCAGCAACTGGCATGTCATGACAATCAGCCCCATATTCAGAAGATCAGAATGACAGGCACTCCAAGCATGAAACTACTCTTATAGATTATCATCTGCAGTGCAGTTGCTTATTTCACAGGTATCAGTATATATAGTCATTTTTAGATACTCTTCAGTTAACTGATAGATTCAAAAATCTTCTGGAGATTCTCAGGATCATTGCCTTGCCCATCTTCTACATATAACTGTATAGCTTGATTTTGTCATGTTTCCTAGCTCTTCTCCTTTCACTCTCTTGATTAATTAGTCCTTAAGATCCTGTTTTCCTTTTACTTGTATTATAACTTTCTATTTGTATTTCTTCTTTGGAGTTTTTACACTAGGGAAACTATACGATATTTACACATGTGTGTCTGGTTTATTTCATTTATGAGTATATGTTCAAGTGGTATCCACTTCAATATAAGGGCTATCACAGATTGTGCTGCTTTAAACATAGGCACACATATGTCACTATGATATGATGTTTTCAGATCCTCC
>NW_004525138.1:61769-72574 GCF_000260255.1 Octodon degus
TTCTTCCTATCCAGGAGCATAGAATATCCTTCCATTTTCTGAAATCCTCAACGATCTCTTTTTTTCAGAGTAATGTAATTTTCCTTGAAAAGATCTTTGACTTCTTTTGTTAGATTCCAGAACTATATTGAATAGGAATGGTGATAGAGGTCATTCTTGTTTTGTACTAGATTCAAGAGTAAAAGATTTCTGTTTTTCCACATTTTGAATTATAATGTCCTTTGGGCTGTCATAGATGACTTTTATCATATTGAAATAGAGGCCATCTATTCCACGTTTCTATAGGACTTTGAACATGAATGAGTGTTGGACTTTGTCAAAATCCTTTTCTACGTCAATGGAGATCATCACACTGTTGTTAGACTTGGCTCTATTGATATAGTGTACCACATTTAGAGATTTGCACATATTGAAGCATCCTTGCATCTCTGTGTTGAGTCCTACCCCGTCATGGTGTATAATCTTATTGATTTGTTCTCCTCTATTTGCTATGATTTCATTGAGGACTTTTGCATCTATGTTTATGAAGAAGAATGGCCTGTAAATCTGTTTTTGGTTCCATTTTTCCCTGGTTTTGGTATCAATATAATACTTGCCTCCATGAAGTATTTTGGGAGGATTAGTTCCTTTCCACTTTCGTTGACGTGTTTTAGGGAGTATAGGGATTATATCTTCCATAAAGTTCTTGTAGAATTCAGGTGTAAATCCATCAGGACCTGGACTTTTCTTTGTCGGTAGTTTTTTTTTTTATTACATTTCATATTTCATTTGCTCTTATCCAGTTATTGAGAGTTGTTATATCTTCTTGATTCCATTTTTGTAATTTGTTCCTTTCTAGGAATCTGTCCATTTCTTCTACGTCTTCTGTTGTGAGAGAATAAATGTTCTCAATCTAGCTATTGACAATCTATGAATGCCCACTGGGTCTGTGGCATTTACTCCCTTTTCATCCCTTATTGTTTGTATTTGAATGTTTTCTTTTCTCTTTTTGACGAGGTTAGCTTGGTGATTATCAATTTTTTTAATCTTTCAAAGAACCATCTTTTTGATTCATTAATTTTTTAACTTTTTTTTCATCTCAATTGAATTAATTTCTGCTCTAATCTTTATGCTTCATTCCCATCCTGGCCTCTTGGTTTGGTTTGCTCTGCCTTTTCTAGATGTTGCAGGTGCAACATTAGGGTGTTTATTTGTTCCTGTTCTGTGTTCCTAATGTGTGAGTTCATAGTATAAATTTCCCTCTGCGAACTGCTTTCAGCACATCCCATAAATTCCGACAAGTTGTGCTTCAATTTTCATTGAAGTGTAGATGTTGTTGAATTTCTTGTTTAATTTCATCTGTGATCCATTGGTTACTGTGTAGGGTGTTGTTTACTTTCCTTGTGTTTATGTGCTTTTTTCTGTTTTCTTGTCTCGTTTATTTCCTGTTCACCACATTGTAGTCAGATAATATGCTGGGATAATTTCTGTTTTCTTGCATATACTTAAGCATGACCTATGGACTAGTATGTGATGTATTTTAGAAAACGACCCACGTGCAGCTGTAAAAAATTTGGTGGTTGGCTGGAGCACTCTGTATACGTCCCCTAATTCCATTTGTTCCAAGCTCTGGTTCAGTTCTGCTACTTCTTTGTAATTTTTTGTCTGCTTCACTTAATTTTTTGGGACAAGGGGTTTTACAGTTTCCTGTTAAGATTGTGGTATTGGATATTAGATTTTTCATGTCCATGAATTTTTGTGTTATACAGTTTGGTGCTCCTGTTTTGGTGTATACATATTTATGAGTGTTAACTCTTTCTCTTGAATTTTTCCCCTAATAGTGTATAGTGGCCTTCTTTATTTCATTTGATCATTCTTGATTAGAAGTTGAGACTGTCTGAGAACAGGAGTGGTGCTCCTGCTTTTTTCTGAGGTGCTGGGTGCATGTAGTATTGTTTTTCATCCTTTGACTTTCAGCCTATGAATTTGTTTATGAGTTAAGCATGTTTCTTGTATATAGCACTTTGTTGAAGTTTATTTCCTAATCCACTGTCCCTGTCTATTTCTTTTAATTGGTGATTTGAGTCCATTTACATTGATACTTTTAATTGAGATGCATTGATTTACAATAAACATGTTATTTACCTGCCACTGTTTACTCTTTTTTTCTCCTGTGTTTAATTGCTTGCCTTATTCAGTGGGTTCCTTAAGTACTCTTTTGTGGAATTCTGATCATTTTGGTCCCTCTGTAGAACATCTTTTAGTAGTCTTTGTAGTGTTGGCTTTGTCATCATGAAATTCTTCTGTTGCTCTTTGTCATAAAACTGTTTCACTTCTCCATGCAATTTGAAAGAGAGTTTTGCAGGGTATAGTAGTCTGAGCAGGAGTTTGTTTTCATAGAGGACTTGAAATACTCTACTCTTTGCTCTCCTTTTGCCTTTATGGTTTGTGAAGAGAAGTCTTCCGTTATTCTTATTGGTTTTCCTTTAAGTGTGAGTTGTTTGTTTTCTCTAGCGGCTTTCAGTATTTATTATTATGCTGGATTTCTGGGATTTTGACGGTTGTATATTTGGTGTTCTTTTAATTTGGTTTAAGTCATTTGGATTTCTGTCTGCTTCAGTTACTTGAATGTGACACTGTTTCCTATTTGAGAAGTTTTCTGCTATTCCTTTTCCCCATATTCTTTTTATATCATTTGTATTGGCTCCTTTCTCATTGATGCCTATAATTCTCATGTTGTTCATCTTTGCATCGTCTTTCAAGTGATTAGTTATTTTTCCTGCATCCTAGTTGTTGTTAAGAGGTCTTTTCTTACCTTTTCACTAGCTGTGACAGCATCTTCAAGATCTGAAACTCCATCTCCACTTTCACTCAAAAGGTTTTGTAAGCTTCTGATTGAAATTTTAAGTTCCTCTATCTTTTTGACTCTGCTTCCTCCAATCTATTTCTTTCTTGTATTTCTCTCAAGAAATCTGTTGCTTTTCTAATTTCCTTTTTTTAAAACAGTGTTTTCTTAAGTAGTTATTAATTCTTTTACTTTTGACATTATTTCTGATCTGATTTCCTCTGTATATTTCTGAATTTGATTCTTCAGATGCTATTAATTCAAAGATTTCTTTTTTTATTTCAGAGATTATTTGTGATCTGAGTTGCTGTATACCTTTCTCTTGTTGTTTCTTTACTTCAGACGCTATTAATTGAGATACTTCTTTTTTATTTCAGAGATTAATTCTTTTTTTTCAGAGATTAATTCTGATCTGAGTTCTTCTATAACTTTCTGCTCTTGTTCATTGATTTCAGGTGGTATCAATAGAGACATTTCTTTTGGGCTAGTGTTCTCTGCGCTTGTTTCCTAGTGGGCATTGGGTTTCCTCCATATGTTTCTACATTTAATTCTTTACTGCAGATGCTATTAATTCAAAGATTTCTTTTTTCATTTCCAATCTGAGTTCCTCTATACCTTTCTGCAGTTGTTTCTTTATTTCAGAAGCTGTTGATTCAGTGCTTTCATCTGTGTGATTCCCAATTTGTTCTGTGTTAGTGTCCTCTGCACTTATTATGGATGGGCTTGGGGCCTGAGGTTGCATTTTGCTCCTTCTCATTGTCATTTTTTGTAGCACTATCTTCTGACCTTTGTTGTGGAGCTTTGGTGAAGTTATAACCTTAGCCCTTACTAAAATTCTGGTGCAGATTTACTAAGTTTGAGTTCATCCAATTGTGCCTGGCTTGGGCCTGGTTACTGTCCTCAGCTCCTTCCTGCTGCAGCCCTTGGAAGTAAACCTGTTATGCCCCTCTGGTAAGATGTTCTGCTTCTGGAGTAGCTGTGTGGTTTTGACCCCTAGTCTCTCTACAGTGACTTCGTCTGTAGAGTTTCAGCCCAGGCCTGTATGCCAAGCTGGGTCTGGGTCAGAGGGGCCCAGGGGCGCTGGAGATCACAGAAACTCTCCCACACACTCACCATGCCTGGGTTTTTGTGGGTCTGGAGGGGTCCCCAGAACACGGAGTAAGTTCTTACTCAGACGTCAGTCTTGGGCTGGCTCAGGAGTGTTGATGGGGTCCTGAGAGCTTGGACGAATGTCTTAGTCTCACAGCGGGCCTGGCCTTGGTCTGGAGAGGACCAACAGGCTCAGGGAAGTGCAGAAGCTCTCCCACACTCATGCAGGGCCTGGGCTTGGTCGGGTCCGGAGGGATCCTGAGTGTGCATTGGTAGTTCTTACTCACAAGGCCAGCTTGGGATGTCTCTGGAGGAGTGGAGGGGTCCCAAGAGAGCAGCAAAAGGTCTCAGTCATGAGGTGGGCATGGGCTTGGTCCAGAGAGGATCAGCGGGTACAGAGGAGCTCAGAAGCTCTCCCACTCTCATAGGGTCTGGGTTTCGGTGTGTCTGGAGGGGTCCCTTGTAATTTCTCTTTCAATCAGTCTGTTGTTTGTGTCCAAGACTGCTGTTGATTTTTTTTTTTTCGGAACCGGGGATTGAACTGAAGCCCTTGCGCTTGCCAGGGAAGCACTTATTCCACTGAGCCATCTACCCGGCCCTGCTGTTGATTTTTGTGTGTTGACTTTGTATCCTGCTATGCTACTAAATTTTAAAATTAATTCTAGGAGTTTTTTGGTGGAAGGGTTTTGGGTCTTCCATGTAGAGTATCATGCCATGTGTGAATAAGGATATTTTCAGTTCTTCATTTCATGTTATTATTTATTTTTATTTCTTGTCTCATGACTCTAGCTAATGTTTCCAGAAGTATATTGAATATTGAATATTGAATAGGAGTGGTGATAGTAAACATCAATGTCTTTTACCTTGTTTAAGAGTGAAAGTTTTCAGCTTCTGAACTTTAGAATGACATTGTTTGTTGCTTTGTCATAAATGCCTTTCATCAGGTTGAGGAAAAGTCTATCTATTCTGATTTTCTATAGTGTTTTCTGCATGAATGAGTTTTGGACTTTGTCAAAATCTTATGCCTTTTTTATTTGGAATTGGATTGGTTTGGCTCTTTTCTTTCTTTTTGTGGTTTTATTAATTTTTCATAAGGTTTTTAAAATTTTCTTTATTCTTAAGAAGAATCAAAGCTTTAATTTCTTCTTTCTATTTTGGTGTGTCTGTCCTCAACTTTATTGATTTCTGCTATGATCTCTTTTCTCTGTTGGATATAGGTCTCTATTCAGTAGTTTAAGTGGGTTGGTGGATTTAATGTTGACAATTGTGGAGTCTGGTGTCTTCCTTCATCCCCTGGGTGTTTTACTTATATAGGATGGGTTTGTTAGTTTTTTTAATGTAGTCATTTATTTATTTATTTATTTATTTATTTATGTGTGCGTGTGTGTGTGTGTGTGTGTGTGTGGCAAGCTCAGCCCACCAGGGGGCGGGGCTGGCTGGCATGCCATGCTGGGGGATTGAACTGTGGTCCCTGTGCTTTGCTAAGCTTGTTCTAAATAGGCGCTTTAGACCACTGAGCCATCTCACCAGCCCCATCACAGTTTGTTAGTTTTTGCCTCTGCTAATCTTACCCATAGTTCACTAGGAGCAGGACACTACTCATCTCTTTCAGGTATGCTCTTTCACTTGAGTGATGCAGTGCTGTACCAGGTATGGTCTTTCAGAGGGAGGCAACACTGATGTGAATCTAATCTCATTTGGAGAGGGATTTCAAACCTGGTCTGCACTCTCATGTGTGAATAGATTTGATCCATCATGTTTTAATTTTCTTAATGTTGAAAGTAAAACACATGAAAATTCCAAAAACATTTTTTCAAGACTAACTTATAAAAGAGTAAATACAGAGAGGATAAACCACAGGGAAGATAAAGCAATGAACTGGGCATGGGATGAGCAAAAACAGAACTAAAGCAGGGGCTGATGGGTGATGCTGTGACATCATCCCAGATCTCACAGCATCTGAGCCTTTGGGTAAAACACACAGGCATGTGAACAAGTGTGCATGTATGAGAGAAATAAAAATAAAAAAGAAACTGAAAATTCATAGAAACATGCAACAAATCAGTACAGAACACTAATTAAAGGTCAAAGAAGAGGGACCTGATACTAGCAAAAGTTAATTGCTACATTCCCCTGTGTGTAATATCACAGGTTAGAAGTACAAATGAAGAGACAGAGAGTGACAGCTCTTACAGAAATTGTAAGACACACTTTAGATTTTGGACAGACTGGACAGAGATCCCAAATACTGGGGTCTGTCACAGATGCCATCCATTTAGGAAGGACAACCTCAGCAAAACCATGCAGGTCAGAAAGTGTATAGGTCTCAGAGTCCATTTCCTGGAAGTTTCAGAATTGGCTGGTGGGAGACTTGCCCTGGAGGATTCATTAAAATTCACTTTCCAGGAACAGCATTTTCTTTGATGTCACTTGAGGACATGAGACTGTGAAATGTCCCCTAGGACAAGACTAGAGCACACAGTTGCCCCAGAGATGATGAGGTTAGTCCCTGGTGGTTGCCCTTTGAGTAGCTCCTCCAATACCACTTTCCCCAAAGTCCTGCTATGTTCATCTTTATTATGGACCCCAACAGGAGAACAATATAGGGAAATCTGAGTAAACCAAACCCAAACCCCATAGAATGACTCCACAGCTATGAAGCACTTCCTCACAAGGACAGTAATGATAGAATTTCTGGGGTACGAGTATCTTACTTTCTTAGGATCCTGCCCTAGTTTCTCACAGCATCCATTTCTTTTGCCCACATGAACATGCAATATGAGTGTGATTGCCTCCTAATCAAATCTTCAGTTCACCTTTGATCCCAGCTGCATTGATACACCTTCCTATACCCTATCCTTCCATGATAACCTCTATTCCTTACTTCAATGTTCTGGACCTTTACATTCCTGAAATTAATCCCAGGGCAGTTGGTGTGGTCCGGAAACTCTGCTATTTTCTTTTGGAGGTAAGAACTCTGTTTCTTGGATGTATATAGCATTCATAAATCTTAAGAAAAGAGATAAAAACTTTTGACTACTCTGCTTCTTGAATCCTGTAATTTCTTGGGATTTCTTGCTCACTCCTCTCTACACTCTAGGCACTTTGAAAATAAGAATATTGTACATGCAGGGATGCTTTAATCATTGCATACCACTGGCTACACATGAATTTCTAGGATTCTTGTCTATGAATTCCTAGAGAAAGACCCAATAACTTTGTATACCTTGTTCCTTGGAGTTTATTAGTCTGATATGGACCCCAAAGTGATTAATCTTAAAAGATGACTACCTAATATTGTGTGAAATTCCTCTTCTCAACATGCCTGCATAATACTAAAAATGCCACAAAAATCCAATAGAAGACAATAAAAATTAATTTAGAACACATAAAAAAGAAAAATAAGCTTACAATATTTTAGCATTATCCTCTTAAGTGTCTAAAATATCGCATGAAATGACACCATACTCTTCCGTCAATCTCAGCCTCTTTTGACTGTTTGTGCTTTAGCTTTCAGAAACCACCAAAACTTTTTATTTGGCCTTGAGTGTTTTTTTCTGTTCTCTCTCTGTAGAGGGCCATGGAGGGGAGAAACTAGCAAATGGAATCAGGGGTACATGAAAGGCTTAAATCTGAGGCACGTGGCAGGTAGGTAGGCTGTAGAATCCTCATTATACCGCCTCACACTTCTTTGCATTGTTATCTGAATTTGAGTGCAGACATCTGAAGGAATATTCCCAGCTCATCATTTTCCTCTCTTAATTTGTCTATGCACTTGAATTTTAGCCAATGAAGCTAAAGCTTTCCTGATACTATAAAGAAACACTTAGAATTGCTTTTGAATATGCCTTTTATTTCTCAATAGGCAAAGAAGCTATTCTGATCAATGTTTCTTATATTAAAATTATAACTTTATTTGGTTATTCAAATTCAGATTGAATTACAGCTTAAAAAAAGAAAAATCTGATTTTATACCAATTATAAGACATCATTTTAAAAATGTGTTTCTCTTGATGGATCATTTCCCATAATCCATTGTGGGAGAAATGTTGGAAAGACATCGTTGTACTGTACTGTTTTGTTATCTTCTCAGTGTCCTAAAATTTTCAATGCTGTCACTTTTCTTTTTTCTATATTCACTTATGAAATTCCTGTTCATCCTCAGCCTGTAGCTTACATAAAACACTTCCCCTGATAGTTCACTCTATATGGCTGCACAGTATGTCATATTTTCCTTCACACACTCACCATCACCATTGGGTGATGTGCTTGTGTGATTAGTTTTTCACACTTATACAATTAGCCATTTATCAAGTGTGATACAGTATAGGTCCTTAATATTTAGTGAGTGAAAGAAAGGAAATACATTATATATACCTTTCAATATTGGGTTTTACATTTCAGCCTATTAAAAGTCTTGTCTCTGAGATAACCTGGGTGGTGGCATAAACAAATGATAGAAGGAATAGGTGGGGATAGTAGGAAGGAAAGAGGAACAATTTGGTCATGAATTATCTTCACTTCCAGAAGTCTTTGATCCAAGTGTGAAAGACCTGATTTTGCAAGGACAAGCTAAGAGGCTATTCCCATACATATTCTACACATTCCATATCATTTGCTCCTCAATCTCTTTCCCATATAATGGGTTTGGGAGTCAGTAGGACAATAACTTACCTCATTTTTCTAGAATTTTTAAGACACGGTGGGGACCTCTTTTGCCTGCTTAGACTGTTGATGAAAATCTTGAGTAATGATTCTAATATGGCTTTGACCTTATCATAAAATGTCTCTTTTTCATAAATCACCTTTTATGAATTATTCTAAGTAAATGACTTCCATGAGTAAAAAAATCTCATCATTTTTCCTTTTATTCTTGCATCTTCTTTAGTAAAATTCTTACCATTAACTTAAAAATATAAACACTTTTACCTTCAGATCTATATCATCTCAACCACTGAATCAACCCAGAATTTTCCTTATCCCCAGAAGACTAACAGTCCACACATCATGAAGGTGAGGATTACAGAGTTACATAAGAGATCAAGTGGTCCAAGAGCCCAGAGATTCATCTATTGAGGGAATTATTGAATAAACTCTAAGACCATAAAGTAAAGGAAAATCATCTGGTCAGGGTGAGAAATTGGCAAAGTGCTTTTATGAATAAAATATTAAAAATTCAACTGTTATTCCAAGTAGCTTTTAAGAGCAAAAGCCGCACACATTTTAATCAAATGCCCAGCGTGTCTGATTATTATGATGAAAATGTTGTTTTCCTATATTTAAAAGAGTTTATAGGGCTTATTCTCCTAAATTATGTAAATAATATTTTTTTTGCTACCAGGAATCAAACTCAGAACCTCATGCTTGACAGGCAGATGCAGTGCTGCTGAACTAAGTTTCCAGCCCAATAAGAAAGTTTTAATTTTCAGTTCACATCTGCTTAGCTGTTGACTCATCACATTTAATAAAATTTTGAGAAATTCACAAAGCAGTGGGAAACTTTAACTGAATGCATGAAAACTAATGCACTAGATTTCTGTTGTCCACCTACCAGTATCCTAGAACAATCCAACCTATATTGTGCTTTTTAGAAGAAATTATACTGACAAACCATCTGGTTCTAGACAAATAAGAAACCATACAGAATGCAGCTCTTCAATTCCACCTTAGGAAGTGGCTTCATCTTGGTGGGGATCCTGAGTCACAGTGAATCTCCTGAACTTCTCTGTGCCACAATTGCAGCCCTGTACACATTGGCCCTGATCAGCAATGGTCTGCTGCTCCTGGTTATCACAATGGATGTACGGCTCCACATGCCCATGTACCTCCTGCTTGGGCAGCTCTCGCTTATGGACCTCCTGTTCACATCAGTTGTCACTCCTAAGGCCCTCATGGATTTTCTGTACAGAGAAAACAGCATTTCCTTTGGAGGTTGTGCCCTGCAGATGTTTCTGGCACTGACACTGGGTGGTGCAGAAGACCTCCTATTGGCCTTCATGGCCTATGACAGGTATGTGGCCATTTGTCATCCTTTGAACTACATGGTCTTCATGAGGCCTAGAGTCTGCTGGTTCATGGTGGCCTCATCCTGGATTCTGGCATCCCTTAATGCCTTAGGACACACAGTGTACACCATGCATTATCCTTTTTGTATGTCCCGGGAAATCAGACATCTTTTCTGTGAGATTCCAAACTTGCTGAAGCTGGCCTGTGCAGATACCTCCAGATATGAGCTCATGGTCTATGTGACAGGTGTAACTTTCCTCTTGCTCCCTCTTTCTACAATTATTGCTTCCTACATTCTGATCCTATTCACTGTGCTCCAGATACCCTCAAAGGAGGGGAGGAAGAAAGCACTTTTCACCTGCTCCTCCCACCTGACTGTGGTAGGGATGTATTATGGGGCAGCTACACTCATGTACGTCCTACCCAGTTCCTTCCACAATCCCAAGCAGGATAACATCACCTCTGCTTTTTACACAGTTGTCACCCCAGCCCTGAACCCCCTCATTTACAGCCTGAGGAATAAGGAAGTCATAGGGGCTTTGAGGAGGATCCTAGGAAAATATAAGGTGCAAACCCAACCTATTCTCTACTTAGACCTCCAAAATTAAGCCCTGTTCAATGTCAAAAGATTCTGTTATATATCAAGTTCTTATTGCAAAACTACTGCAGTGGAAAATGTGTATTTCAGGTTTTTTTGGCGGAACCGGGGATTGAACTCAGGCCCTTGCGCTTGCCAGGGAAGTGCATATTCCACTGAGCCATCTCTCCGGCCCGAAAATGTGTCTTTTAATACAGAAGTGCAGAAATATAAATATGTTCATCAAATACTCTTTCAATCTTCTGTTTTATAGAATGTGGTTTATACTGTTTAACATTACTATTCACT
>NW_004525138.1:73779-75048 GCF_000260255.1 Octodon degus
TCTAGATGAAAGAATTTAAAGTTCTCACCATAAAGAAATGTTAAATGCTTGAGGAGATAAATGTTCATCTTAATTTAAGTATTAAAGTATGTACACGTACGCTGAAATATAATAAAGTTTTTAAAAAATAATTTTACTAAGAAACAAATAGAAATAGGATAGTTTCAAAAACCAATTACTAGCACTCTTTCGCTAATTAATACATTGCATATTGTTGTCTTAGTGGTTATTCATTGTACAAGATGCACAGATGATATCCTCTCAACAAACACAATTCAAACAAATCTCTTTATTCATTGAATTAAGAGAATGCACCTGTATATCTATCGTAACTATATTGAATATACAGATGCAAAATGGTCATTCATTTGCTTCCCCATTTTTTGTTCAGTTTTGTTAGAAAAGGGTATTCCATTATCATTTAAATATTGTAGGTGCATGAATTCAGCAAAATATTCCAATATAGTCTGGCACCCCATAAGAGCAGTGAATTTTCTCTAGGACTGGCAATGTCAGAAGTAGTTAACTTGATCCTTTTACAGATCAGCATATTAATGACTCTACTATTTATACTTCATTTTTATACTTTTCTGCTGGATGGTTAAGACCAATATAAAGCAAGACCTTTATAAAAAGCAATGCAAATTTTGTATCTGATAAGTCAGTCAAACCCCTCAGGATTTAACCTGAAATCCTGTATCGCAGTTTGTAGTCTTTTGGCAGTGTCAGCCATGTGGATGAGTCATGGCCATTGGTTGACCCATTTGCTCTCTGTGAAGGCCTGAGAGAATGTTTTCTCTCCATATGACTCTCCTTAGGCACACTCTACATGGTCGATTACTTGTATCTGTGGCCCCATAATCTCCTTGATCAGAAAATCTGGGACATAACTGAGTTACATGTTGTTACAGTTCAGATTATCCTAAGTTCTAAGTCTTCATTGACCTTAAAAGGCTAGGGCTAAAATGTTGACTGTCCTTGCAGCCTTTTTTGCCTCTAATTTTTGGTCTGCAAATTTCAGTTGTTGACCCTCCAGAAGACAAACTTATTATTACCCTACAATAGAGGCAGTTGCGCTTAACCTCATTATCTGTGTGAACATCAAACATCTTAGGGATAGCATGGTACAGGGTAATTTACATCAAGTATTGGTATGCTGAACTTTAAGTCCCTACAGAATATGAAGAAAATTAAAAAAAATTTAAATAGGAATAAGCAGTTATATATTTTTACACAGAAATTTAGAAATCTAACCATATACAGCATGGT
>NW_004525138.1:95002-96975 GCF_000260255.1 Octodon degus
TTGGTTGTTTCCAAGATTTGGCTATCCCAAATTATGCTGCTATAAACACAGGTGCACATATATTGCTATAATATGTTGTTTTTATTTCCTCAGCGATAATTCCCAGTAAGGGGATAGCTGGTTTGCAAGGGATTTCCAGTCCTAGCTTATTAAGGGGTCTCCACAAAGATTTCCATATGGTTGCTCCAGTCGTCAATCCCATTAGCAGTGGAGAAGGGTTCCTTTTTTCCTCTCCAACTTTTGTTATTGGGTGTTTTCTTTATGATAGCCATTTTTTTTCTGGAATGAGATTGTATCACAGTATTGTTTTAATTGGAATTTCATGCATGTATCACAATTGAAGGAAGCAGTACAATTCCTGACTTGAACTTTTGCTACAGTGTTCTTTGAGAAAATCAGCATGATACAGGCAACAAAATAGACCTGAGGATGTGGAACATTTTTTCCATGTATTTATTCCCTTCTTTAATTTCATCCTCTAAGTAGTGTGTGGTCATTTCGGATGCCCATATCTGGATTGGGTCTTTAAACTTTGGACGAAAATGATTTTAGTTCTTTATAAATTCTAGAGAGTAGGCCTTTGTCTGCATGCTTATTAGTCAATATTTTTTTCCAAATTTGTGGATTATCTTTTAACTTTTTTTGTAATTTCTTTTGACATGCAAAAACTTCTCAATAAGAGGAGGTCCCAGTTGTTCATTCTTTCAGGTATTACCAGTGCGATTTGATTTTTGCTCATGAACTCTTTGCCTACCCCTATGTCTTCAAGAGTTACTCCTACTTTCTCTTCCAGGAGATTGAGTGTTTGTGTTTTAATGTTTAGATCTTTAATCCGCTTTGACTTTAGCTTCATACATAGTGATGGAGCAGGGTTAAGTTTTAGTTTTCATCATGTAGAGAGCCAGTCTTTTCAGCACAATTTTTCAAAAAGGCTATGTTTCTTCCAGTAAGCATGTTTGACCCCTTTTTTGAATATCAGGTGGCTGAGTGTGTTCATAGAGACTTCTGCATCTTCTAATCTATTCCATTGTTTCTTAGGTCTATTTTGTTGCCTGTACCATGCTGATTTTATCACAGTAACTTTGTAGTATAATTTCCAGTGAGGAATTGTGATGCTTCCTGCCTTGTCTTTGTTGGCCAGGATTGCTTTTGCTATTCTAGGTCTCTTATGGTTCCAAATAAATTTTATGTCTGTGTGATATTTTGGTGGTAGTTTGATAGAGATTGCATTAAATTTGCATAACAATTTTGGTAGTATGTCCATCTTCATAATGTTTGGTTTTCCTATTCAGGAGCATGGAATATCTTTCCATTTTCTGCAATCCTCTACAATCTCTTTTTTCATAGTACTATAATTTTCCTTAAAGAGATCTTTGACTTTTTTCAAATACCATTCTACCTTATTTCCTTATTGGTGGTGCTATTGTAAAATGTATTCTTTCTCTTATTTCCCCTCTCAGTGTGTTTGTTATCTGTGTAAAGGAATGCTACTGACTTTTGGGTCTTGACTTTGTATCCTACTATGCTACTGAATTTCTGTATTAATTCTAGTAGCTGCTTGGTTGAATTTTTTTGGGTCTTCCAAGCAAAGTATCATATCATCTGCAAATAATGATAATTTACCTTTTTCTTTACCTATTCTTACTCCTTTTATTTTTTTCTTGTCTAATGTCTCTATCTAATGATTCCAGAACTATATTGAATAAGGGTGGTGAAAGAGGACCTCGTTGTCTGTACCAGATCTGAGAGAAAAAGATTTGAGTTTTTTCCCCATTTAGAGTTATGTTAGATGTTGGATTGTCATAGATGGCTTTTATCAGTTTGAGGTAGAGGCAGTCCATTACAATGTTCTGTAGGACTTTGATCATGAATGAGTGTTGGAGTTTGTCAAAAGCCTTTTCTGCATCAATTGAGATGATCATGTAGTTTTTATATTTGGATCTATTGATTTAGTGTATTGCATTTATAGATTT
>NW_004525138.1:98125-99709 GCF_000260255.1 Octodon degus
TCCTCTGAGAAGTGTGTGTTCATCTTGGATGCCCATTTCTGGACTGGATCTTATTTTTAGGGGCCCTCATGTTTTTTAGTTCTTTATAAATTCTAGAGAGCAGACCTTTGGTTGAGTACTTATTTGTCAAGACTTTTTCAAAATTTGTGGTCTGTCTTTTCAAGTTGTTGGTAATTTATTTTGAAGTGCAAAAACTTGTCAATAAGACCATGTCCCAGTTGTTAATTCTTTCAAGTGTTTCCTGTGAGATTTGATTTTTTTCATGATCTCTTTGCCTATCCCTATGTCTTCAAGAGTTCCTCCTACTTTCTCTTCCAGGAGATTTTGTGTCTCTGCTTTAATGTTTAGATCTTTAATCCATTTTAACTTTAGCTTAGTGCATGGTGATACGTGAGTCAAGTTTTAGTTCTCGCCATGTAGAGAGCAATTTTTCCAGCACCATTTTTTAAAGAGTCTATCTTCTTCCAATGAGTATGTTTGTCCCTTTTATCAAATATCAGGTGGCTGAGTGTGTTCGTAGGGGCTTCAGCATCTTCTAATCTATTCCATTGATCCTCAGGTCTATTTCGTTGCCAGTACCATGCTGATTTTATCACAGTAGTCATGTAGTACAATTTCAAGTCAGGAATTGTAATGCCTTCTGCTTTTCTTTATTGCCCAGGATTGACTTTGCTATTCTATGTTTTTGGTTCCTGATATATTTTTGGAATGATTTCTCTATATCTGTGATGTATGTTGATGGTAGTTTTATAGGTATTACATTAAATCTGTACAACAATTTTGGTTGTATGACCATCTTCACAATGTTGGTTCTTCCTATCCTGTAGGAGGGAATATCTTTCCATTCTATGAAATCCTCTACTATTTATTTTTTAGGAATACTATAATTTTCCTTGAAAAGGTCTGTGACTTCTTTAGTTAGATTAAATCCAAGGTATTTCATTTTCCTCGGTGCTATTGTAAAAGGTATTGTTTGTATAATTTCCCTCTCAGTGGGTTTGTCATATGTGTAGAGGAATGCTATTGACTTTTGGGTATTTTTATCTTGCTATGCCACCAAATATCTGTATTAGTTCTAGTAGTTTCTTGGTGGAGCTTTTTTGGGTCTTCCATGTAAACTGTTATGTGATCTCTAAATAATGATAATTTAATTTCTTCTTTATCTATTCTTATTCCTTTTATTTCTTTCTCTTGTCTAGTGGCTCTAGCTAATGATTCCAGAACTATATTGAATAGTAATGGTGATAAAGGACATCGTGTCTTGTACCAGATGTAAGAGTAAAAGATTTCAGTTTTTCCCCATTTAAAATTATGGTAGCTGTGTGGTATTTATAAAAGGCTTTTACCTGATTGAGGTAGAGGCCATCTGTTCCAATTTTTTGTAGGAGTTTGAACATGATGTGTTGGTCTTTTTCAAAAGCCTTTTATGCATCAATTGAGATGATCACGTAGTTTTTAGTTTTCGCTCTTTTGATATAGTGTATTACATTTATAGATTTTCGAATATTGAACCATCCTTGCATCCCTGGGATGAATCCTACCTGGTCATGGTGTATGATCTTCTTGATGATTTGCTGTATTCTA
>NW_004525138.1:100805-102123 GCF_000260255.1 Octodon degus
TTTCAAGCTCTGATTCAGCTCTGTTTTTCTTTGCTAATTTTTTGTCTGGTTGACCTATCATTTTGGTATAGGGGGTGTTAAGTTTCTTATTAAGATTTTTGTATTGGATATTAGATTTTTCATGTCCATTAAGATTTGCTTTTTATAGTTGGGTGCTCCTGTGTTTGCTCAATACATATTTATGAGTGTTACCTCTTCCTCTTGAATTTTTCCTCTAGGCTGTATATAGTGGCCTTTTTATTTCAATTGATTATTCTTCGTTTGAAGTTGAGACTGTCTGAGAATAGAATTGCTATCCCTGCTCTTTCTGAGGTGCTGAGGTGTGTAGTGTTGTTTTCCATCCTTTGACTTTCAGCCTATGAATGTCTTTATGAGTTAAATGTGTTCCTTGTATTCAGCATATTTTTGGATTTTTTTTCCTAATCCACTGTGCCAGTATATTTCTCTTAATTGTTTAAGTGCATCTATTTACATTGGTGGTTATAATGGAGATGTATTGACTTACAATTGACATGTTATTTACTTATTATTGTTTACTCTTTTTTCTCCTGTTTTTCATTGCTTGCCATATTTATTTGGTTTCTTTTGATCTCATTCATGGCATTCTGATCATTTTGTTTCTCTCTAGAACATCTCTTAGTTGTCTCTGTACGGTTGGCTTTATCATCATGAAATTCTTTAGTTGTTCTTTGACATGGAAGTATTTTACTTCTCCATCAAACTTGAAAGAGAGTTTTGCAGTGTATAATAGTCTGGGCTGGAATTTATTTTCGTAGAGGACTTGAAGTATTCTGCTCCATGATCTTCTTGCCTTCATGGCTTGTGAAGAGAAGTAGTCCGTAATTCTGATGTGTTTTCTTTTGAATGTGATCTGCTTCTTTTCTCTAGTGGCTTTCAGGATATTATTCTTGTGCTGAATTCTGTGATCTTTACTATTATATGTCTCGGTGTGCTTTTATTTCAGTTAAGGTTACTTGGTGTTCTGTATGATTCCGTCACCTGAATGTCAGATTGTTTCCTCCTATTTGGGAAGGGTTGTGCTATTGCTTCTGCACATATTTTTTAAATGTAATTTGTATGAACTCTTTCTTTCTCATTGACACCTATTAGTCTCACATTGTTCATCGTTGCATCATCCTGAAAGTGATGAACTCTTTTTTCCTGCATCCTAGGTTTTTTTTTTTTTTTTTTTTTTTTTTTTTTTTTTTTTTGCGGAACCAGGGATTGAACTCAGGCCCATGCACTTGCCAGGGAAGCGCTTATTCCACTGAGCCATCTCCCCAGCCCTCCTAGTTGTTTTTAAGAGGTCCTGTCTTAC
>NW_004525138.1:103063-109534 GCF_000260255.1 Octodon degus
TGTATGCCAGGCCTAAGCTGAATCTGAAGTGGGCAAGTGGGAATAAGGGAGATGGTTGGCTCTCCCACACATTCACTGGGGCTGGACTGGGGCTGGATCTGGGGTCTTTAGAACAGGGCAGAAGTTCTTCCTCACTGGGCAGGCGTGGGGCGAGCTGCAGAGTGGTGGTACGTGTCCCAATGATAAGTAAGAGGGTCTCACTCACACTGTGACTTAATTTGGACTGGACAATTCCCGCAGGCACAAGGTAGGCTCTCCCACACACTCCCTGTGCCTGGGCTAGTGTTGGATCTGTTGGTCTTGAGAATGTGGCAGAAGTTCTTACTCACTGGGCAGGTGTGTGTGCGGGGTTGGGGAATGGTGAGGGGAATCCCAAGGGCACAGATGAGTGTCTTAATCATGCTACACCTGAGTTTGGACAGGATAGGTCCCGCCACAGAATCACAGGGCCTGGGTTAGGGCTGGATCTCTGAGAGCTGCTTTCATCACATCCTATAAATTTTGATAAATTGTGCTTGAATCTTTGTTGAATTGTAGTTATTGTTGAATTTCTTGTTTACTTTCATCAGTGACCCATTGGTTGCTGAGTAGTATGTTATTTAATTTACTTGTATTTATGGGTTTTTTCTGGTTTCTGTGTCATTTATTTTCAGTTTTTTTGCACTGTGGTTATGATATACATGCGATAATTTCCATTTTCTTGCATATAGTTAAGCCTGATCTGTGGACTCGTATGTGGTCTATGTTAGAAAATGACCCATGAATAACTGAAAAAAATGTGTATTCAGCTGTGGTTTTGTGGCACACTCTGTATATGTCCACTAAGTCCATTTGTTCCAAGCTGTGGTTCAGTTCTGCTAGTCTTTTGCTAACTTTTTGTCTGCTTGACCTGTCGCTTTGGGATAAGGGCGTGTTAAGGTCTCCTGCATATATTGTGGTATTGGATATTAGATTTTTCATGTCCATTAAGATTTATCTTATATAGGTGGGTGAGCCCGTGTTTGGTGTGTAAATACTTTTGAATGTTACCTTTTCCTTGAATTTTTCACCTAACCAGTGTATAGTCATCTTCTTTATTTCATTTGATCATCCTTGGTTTGAAGTTGAGACTGTCTGAAAGCAAGTTTGCTACCCCTGCTTTTTTTTCTGAGGTTCTGAGGCATGTAGTAGTATATCCTATCCTTTGGCTTTCAGCCTATAAATTTCTTTATGAGTTTAATTTCTTATATACAGTGTATTGTTGGATTTTGTTTCCTTATCCACTGTGCCATTCTGTTTCTTTTAATTGGTGAATTGATTCCATTTACATTGGTGGTTATAATTGAGATGTATTGATTTACATTAGACATGTTATTTACCTGCTGTTGTTTACTCCTTTTTCACCTGTATTTCATTGTTTGACCTATTTAGTGGGTTTCTTCTGTTCTCATTCATGGAGTTCTGATCATTTTGTTCCCTCTCTAGAGCATTTTTCATTGGTCTGTGTAGGTTTGGGTTTGTCATCATGAAATTCTTTAGTTGTTATTTGTCATGGACATATTTCACTTCTCCATCAAACTTGAAAGAGAGTTTTGCAGAGTATAGTAATCTGGAGTGGTATTTGTTTTCATAGAGTACTTGAAGTACTCTGCTCCATGCTCTTCTTGCCATCGTGGTTTGTGAAGAGTAGTCTCTCATTATTCTCATGGGTTTTCCTTTAAATGTGATCTGTTTCTTTTCTCTAGAAGCTTTCAGTATGTTGTTCTTTTGGTTGATTTCTGGGATCTTGACAATCCAATGTCTCAGTGTGTTTTTTATTGGGTGGAAGTTCTTGTGAATTCTGTATTCTCAGGTTATCTCAATATCAGATTTTTTCTCCATAGTTGGATTTTTTCTTCTATTAATTGTGCCCATATTCTTTTCATATCATATGTATTGACTCCTTCTTTGTCATTGATGTCTATGAGTCTCACGTTGTTCATGTGTGCATCGTCTTATAGGTGATGAATTATTTTTTCCTGCATCCTAGTTGTTTTTAAGAGATCCTTTCTTACCTTTTCACCAACATCTCCAAGATCTGAAACTCTATCTTCACTTTTACTCAGATGGTTTTGCCAGTTTATGGTTGAGATTTTAAGTTCCTCTATATCTCTTTGACTCTGCTTCCTATGGTCTATTTCTTTCTTGTATGTGTCATTCAGGGAATCCATCATTTTTCTAATCTCTTCTATTTTTCATCAATGTCTTCTTTAGAAGCAGTTATTAATTCTTTTACCACAGAGAGTTTTTCAGATCGGGTTTCCTCCATATGTTTCTGCATTTAATTCTTTACTTCAGACGCTATTAATTGAGAGATTTTTTTTTATTTCAGGGGTCATTTCTAATCTGTGTTCCTCTCTAGCTTTCTGATTTTGATTCTTTACTTCAGACATCATTAATTCAGATATTTCAACTGTGCAATTTCCAATTTCTTCTTTGCTAGTGCCTTCTACATTTGGTCTAGGTAGGCTTGGGCCCTGAGGTTATATTTTATTCCTTCTCTTTCATTTTGTATAGCACTGTCCTCTGACCTTTGGTGTAGATCTTGGTGTTATTATAACCTTAGCACCTACTGAAATTAAGGTGCAGATATATGAAGTTTGAGTTAATCCAGTTGTGCCTGGTTTCTGTCTGGCTCCTGTGTTCAGGTTCTTCCTGCTGTTGCCCTTGGAAGTGAACCTGTTTTTCCCCTCTGGCAAGATGTTCTGCTCCTGGATTGGCTCAGTGGTTCTGGCCCCTAGTCTCTTTGCTGGAACTTCAGCTATAGTTTCACCCCAGGCTTGTATGCCATGCCTAGGCTGGATCTGAGGGCTTCTATAGAGTGTGGTGGAAGTTCTCAGTAAAAGCAGGTCTTTGGTTGGGTCCGCAGTGGTGCAGCAGGTGTGGGGGAGCGCAGAAACTCTCCCACGCACTTCCTGGGTCTGGGCTTGGGGTGGGTCTGGAGGGGTCCTGAGAGCCTGGTGGAATTTCTTACTCAGAAGCTGGATGTGGCTGGGTCTGTAGAGTTGTAGGGGCCCCTAGAATGTGGAGCAAGTTCTCCCTCACACGTTGGGCCTGGGCTGGGTTGGGAGGAGTGAAGAGCTCCCAAGAGCTTGGTGGAAGTTCTCACTCATGCACAGGGCTTTTGCACGGTCCAGAGGCATTCAGTGAGTGCAGGGGTGTTCGGAAGCTGTACCACACACTAGCTGGGCCTGGACTTGGGCTGGGTCTGGAGGGGTCTCCCAGTTTTTTGTATTACTGAAATTTTTTGTACTGACTCAAAATGCCTCACACTTGTACTTTTTAAAGGAAGGGTTTAGGGCTGGCCAATAGCTCAGAGGACTAAAGCACCTGCTTGGGCAGGCTCAGTGACTAAGGTTTGATGCCCTGCCTTCTGAGACCATGTGTGGTGGCGTGCATCTGTAATCTCAGCATTTGGAAGGATCACTATGAGTCTGATCTGTGTAGTGAAACCCTGTTGACCCTGTAATAAATAAAATAAAATAATAATTTTAATAATAAAAACCCAAAAACCCTGAAGAGTTTATTTTAGCTCATGTTTTCAGAGGTTTCAGTTTACGGTCAGTGGACTTCAAGAAGGAAGAATCTGACAGAGTGGTATGGTGGAGGAAATCTGCTCAACTCATTATCCAGAAAGTAGAACATCAGAGAGGAAAAAATCAGGGAACAGATGTAGTTCCCATAATACTGCCTCCATGATTTACTTCCTGAAACTAGGACCCACTTCTCAGTAGCCTATGCAGTAGCTTACCCAAAAGAATGTTCATAATGAAATCATATCTTCAGAAGTCATTTCATCCTGTTAAGTGGATCATCAAGGTTGAACAGAACACCAAAAGGTGAGTCTAACAAGAGACTAATAACTAAGTGGACAAGATGATCTGCTCTGTGTATAGCAGTCAATCTCCTTACTCAATCACTTTTGTCATTGCTCAGTGGACTCATAAACAAAATGGCCATGATTGTGGGGATGAAGATTATGTATGGGTCAGAAAGAAAAGTTCCTTCACCAAGGCTGACTGAGCTACATCCTCTCCTGAGTGCCATCTATGTGCACTGTTCCTATGGGTGATCAGACAGACACCTGGTGGTGGGTTGATTGTATTAGATTACTTGCATCAGGAAAATGGAAGAAATTTTTCCTGCATACAGTATACACCTATTTTAGGTATGGATTTGCCTTCTCTCTAGATTATGCTTTTGTAAAAGCACCATTTGAGGACATATAAAATACATTACTACTATCAAGATATTCTGCATGCAATTGCTTCTTCTTTTTTTAAAAAATAATTTTATTGAGAAACAAATAGCAATGAGACAGTTTCAAAACTGATTACTAGCAGTTTCACTAATTAATACATTGCACATTGTTGCCTTAGTGGTTATTCATTGTACAAGATGCAGACATGATATCCTGTCCATAAACACTGTTAGAACAAATCTCTCTATTCAATGATTCAAGAGTATGCAGTTGTGTATCTATTTTAACTATTTTCAATATACAAATACAAAATGGTCATTCATTTGTATCCCCCTTTTTTGTTTAGTTTTGTCAGAGAAGGTTATTCCGTTGTTATTTAAAGTTTTTTTTTTTAATGCAGATTAGGGGATTGAACTCAGGCCCTTGCACTTGCCAGGAAAGCACTTATTCCACTGAGCCATCTCCCTGGCCCCACAATTGCTTCTTTTTAAAAGTACTTAGAAATGTTTATTTTGTGTTTTGAGTATTTTTCTAAGGCATCACAACTTACACATCCAAAATCTTCACTAGAAGAATAGTTTCAGTCTAAAGGAGAAGCCTTTAAAGCAACACTTCATACATTACAACAATGGCAATCTAATGGAGGCACACAAAGAGTACCTAAAAGAGGGGAATGTATCATAGAAATAACCTATCATATAATGGTTGCATGATTCTGAGTATTTATAGATTTTCCCTTTCTTGTGGCTAATAAAGAGCCCTCTATCACACCTGCCCTTTGCTGACAGGTGAAAATTATATATCTACACTGCTGATTTCCACCTGGAAATACCACTCAGTATTAGCAATGGAGAATAAAATATAAAATCTGTCTTTTTTATTTTTAGCACAGGGTGTACACTGCACAGATCGGACTCATAGTGATCCTCCTGTTTTCAGCCTCCCAAGCACTGGGATTACAGGCTTGTTCCACCACTATCCATTTCAATCGCTGTCGCAGCATGCCCTGGGGGCAGGGCTGGCACTGCATGCAGAGGATCGAACCCAGGTCCCTATGTCTGCCTAAACAGGCATTTTAACCCACTATCTGGCTAGCTCTGAAAACTGTCTTTTTATTTTTATTGTTATTTTTTAATTTATCCTTTAAAAAACATTAACAATGTTATTATTTTAAAACATCAAGTAGAGCTTCCAGCTCCCGTGCACCCGAACGTGGGAACTCTCCGGATTAAAACCCAGGCACACTGCGTGAGTAAGATCCTCTGCTGTGCCCTCAGGACTCCTCCAGAGTACTACACAAACCTGCCAAGTGAGTGAGAACTTCTGCTGCGCATTCAGGACCCCCCAGATCCTGCCCAAGAACAGGCCCGGTGAGTGTGTGGGAGAGCTACGGGCTCCTGTGCACCCACCCGTGGGAACTGCCTGGATGAAAACCCAGGCACTCTGCATGACTGAAACCCTCTGCCACACTCTTGGGACCCCTCAAACCCTCTAGAGCCCATCTCCTAAGCCCACCAAAGGGGCGCAACAGGTTCAAATCTAAGGGCTGCATCAGGAATGAGCTGAGCACAATAGTTCTGCCCAAGCCAGGCACAACTGGATAAATTCAAATTTAAAAGATCAGCACCAGAATTTCAGTAAGTACAAAGGTTATAACTGCACCAAAGCTCTACAACAAAGGTCAGAAGACAGTGCTACACAAAATGACAAAGAGAAGGAGCAAAATGAAATCTTAGGCCTCGAGCCTACCCAGAACAACTGTAGAAGACAGTAGCTCAGCTGAAATGCATGAATTAATAGCGTCTGAAATAAAGAAACAACAGCAGAAAAGTATAGAGGAACTCAGATCATAATTAATCTCTGAAACAAAAAAGAAATCTCTGAATTAGTAGAGTGGGAAGTAAAAAAACAACAGCATAAAGATATAGAGGAATTCAGATCAGAAATAACATCTCAAATTAAAAAAAGGAATCTCTGAATTAATAGCATCTGAATTAGAGAATCAAATGCAGAAGCATATGGAGAAAATCCGATCTGAAAAGAATCTCTGTAGTAAAAGAATTAATAACTGCTTCTAAAAAAGACATTGATAAAAATACAGATTAGAAAAATGATAGATTCCTTGAATGAGCAATATAAGAAAGAAATAGATCACAGGAAGCAGAGTCAAAGAGATATAGAGGAACTTAAAATCTCAATCACAAGCTTGCAAAACCATTTGAGTGAAAGTGAAGATAGAGTTCCAGATATTG
>NW_004525138.1:110614-111492 GCF_000260255.1 Octodon degus
CAACAATATGCTTTATAGAAGAAATACACTTTAACTCAAAAAGAAATTTATCGGCTGAAAGTCAAAGGATGGAAAACAATACTGCACACCCCAGCACCTCAGAAAAAAGCAGAGTCAGCAATCCTCTTCTCAGAAGTCTCAACTTCAAACCAAGAATGATCAAGAGAAATAAAGAAGGCCACTACATACTGGTTAGGGGAAAAATTTAAGAGGCAGAGGTAATACTCATAAATGTATACCCACCAAACATGGGAGCACCCAAGTATATAAGACAAATCTTAACAGACATAAAAAGTCTAATATCCAATACCATAATCTTAAAAGGAGACCTTAACACACTCTTATCCCAAAAAGATAGGTTAACCAGACAAAAAAATTAGCAAAGGACTAGCAGAACTGTTCCAGAGCTTGGAACAAATGGACTTAGTGCATATATATATGTGAACACACATTTTTTCAGCTGCACATGGGTCATTTTCTAAAATAGACCACATACTAGTCCATACGTCATGCTTAAGGATATGCAAGACAATAGAAATTATCTCATGCATGTTTTCTGACCACAGTGCAATGAAACAGGAAATAAAGGAGACAAGAAAACAGAAAAATGCCATAACTACATGGAAATTAAACAACACCCTACTCAGCAACCAATGGGTCACAGATGAAATTAAGAAATACAACAATATCTACAATTCAGTGAAAATTTGAGCACAACTTATAGGAACCTATGGGATGTGATGGAAGCAGATCTCAAAGGGAAATTCATAGCTGTGAACCCACATATTAGGAAAACAAAACAGGAATAAATAAATGCCCTATCGATGCACCTCCAATATCTAGAAAAGGAAGAGCAAACTAAACCCAGAGCCCAAAGA
>NW_004525139.1:0-1012 GCF_000260255.1 Octodon degus
TGCTAGGCCACTCTGTCCCCTGGAGCAGACACCACACAGAGAAGTGGTAGGGTCAACCTGGGCATGTGTGTGCTGTAAGCAGGACACAGCACCCAAGGAGACTGGCTGCCAATGAGATCTGCTGAGGCCACCGGCTTTCGGGACCATTCCATTCACTCCCTCTCATAACAGTTTGTCCCTGAAAATTATGAGGACACGATCTATGTTTCTCTCTGTGCCTATGGTGAACGCGGTTCTGGACCCATGGGCGATATTTTTTTAAAAATCTTTTGTTGGTGGCCGGCTCTGCCAACCCTGGGGCAGGGGTATCTCAGCATGTGGTGTGGGCAGTAGAACCATGGTCCCTGTGCACTTACCTAAGGTTGTCTAAGCAGGCATTTCAGACTGCTGAGCTATCTTGCTGGGCCTGGGCAACACAGTTTTTTTTTTTTTTTTTTTAATGTATTTAGTACAGGGCATACCGGTTTCACTTTATAGATCGGATTTGTAGTGATCCTCCTGTTTTCTGCCTCCCAAGATCTGGGATTACAAGCACACACTACTATGCCCAGTGTCACTTCCTAACTCAGCACCCCCTAGAGGGGCGGGGCTGGCATAGCACACCAGATAGAATCCTGGTCCCTCTGCTCTGCTCTTCCTCAAGCTACTCCCCCACTGAATAAAACTGGGTGAGGCCCTGGGTCCGCTCTCTTGGTTCCGAAAAGCAATCTTCATGGCTGGACTTAGAGCCCTTGACTCCCCGATGATTGAAAATATAATTTAGTGTCTTTATTTTCGCCGTGGGTTGGATTGTAAGTGGTAGATTGGAATCAACTTGATGGGATTCCATTAACGTAACTTTGGGATTACAAATATTGGCTTCTTGGACCAAGATGAGGACCTGGAAGTGTCTCCTACACAAGAATTCTGAGATTAAGAAAGCTTCCACCTAGATTTCGTAAGGCCTGGGAGGCTAGGCAATGTGCCCCTGACAGGGCAGTGCATAAAGCTGTGAGTGAAAAGTGTGTTCAAT
>NW_004525139.1:2150-4082 GCF_000260255.1 Octodon degus
ATGTTCAGTTGAAAGAAAAATGTGATCAGGTCTCCTTGCTAGAGTTCTCTCAGATCTCTCCTCCTAGAGAAAAATATCCGACCCTTCACGCTCAGCCTTCCTTTACCTTCACACCTTATTCACAGCGCGATTTTTTTCATAGTCCATACATCTGAGAACCAGTTTTGAAGAATGACATTAGGTCACAGACTTCCACCAAATTCCAGGAGAAGTCCCTCAGACTTGTAACTGATATAGGGACGTGTGATTTCCAACCTGCCCTGGATGAGTTTGTGTTCTCTAAAACCTAAGAATGAATTTGAGGAACAAATGGAGGTTGAGGGTAAAACTTTATTGGAAAGGAAAGGTTCTGTCAGAGAGGGACAGAAGGGGGAACTGAGGGGGTTACGCAGGAAGCTATCTCTTTCAGGTTATTTTTATAGGGCAAAAACATGTGGGGCTAAGGTAGGGACAAAGGGGTCTTGCTTAGGCCGATACAGGGTGGGACAAAACTACGGTCAACCAATGGGATTGCAAGCACCATTACTCAGGTAAACTTGATTAGGCCCAGGACCGAACGGGGTAGCAAGTAGCGAGTCACGTAGCAAGCCGGCATGAATGTAAAACAGGATCTTCTCTGGTGGCCTTCAGACAATGATTCTTCCCGACTAATGAGCAATCCCGGATGCCAACTTTAGGGAGGTCAGCATTTGTTTGGTCTTTAGGTCTGGCTCAGCAGGAGCAGCTCCTGCAGTTGTAAGGTGTCTGGTCTCTGTCATCTCCTTCGAGGGTCTGACCCTGTCTGACGGCCTATAATATTTCTATCTAACTCAGGCTGCCTGCAACATAACCACTATATCAAAACAGGACATTGATGCATTAGTTTTATAAAAACAAGGACAAATAAGTCATGAGTTTATCTTTATTGCCCTTTTTTAGTGCTATAATGAAATAGGAGAATGGAAGTTTCCTCACTCTTTAACTATTTCAGTACAGCCTAAGACAAGCCATGGGTTGGATGCCCACACTCTAAAGTGAGGAATGCTGGTCTGCTCAGCTCTCAGACTCCTCAGCCGTCGGTGTGGCCGGGACTCGTCTTAGTCTGTGTCTTAGAGTGGTCAAGAAGGCTGTGACGTGCACTGCAGCCCAGTCCCTCGATCTGTCTGCAATTCCTCCATGAAGCCTGTAAAAGCACCCTGCAGTAGGACCAGGGAAGCATAGACACCCAATTTGTGTCTGTTTCTGTTTCTTTCTTTTTTTTAATCTTTTAAAACCAAAGCATTTAGTTTGAGTGATTGCTGCAATTCTCAAGATGAACTGGACGCTGCTGCTCTCTTGGGTTTAGGTGTTGTTCCTTTATGGAATCCATGCCTGAATCTGCCATATAAAATTTTTAGGTGCCTCATTTGACCAGTTCCGGTGGTATTTCTACTTTTAGCCTTTGCACTCCAGTTATACTTTCTCTTGCGCTTGGCGGGGTAGCCACATTTGTGTCAAGTCAACTTCTGAAGGTGGTGGGCCTTAGAGCCACGGCGGTGACACAACATGCGCGTCTTATTACGATGCTTTCCAAGGGATGATGTTCCCTTTGTCATCTCACTTGTGCTGCCGAGACCAAAGAGACTTGTATCTGTTTCTTAGCAAGTTGGACAGAGTGCTCTTTAGGGTGCAATTCTATCTTTCGACCTGGCCTGAACTCCGGGGCCAGTAAGCAATACATAGCTTCCATTTCAGGCCCTAAACAGTGCAGCAGCTCTGAACCGCTTTACCCACAAAAGCAAGCCCATTATCGGAAACTACTGTCGTCGGGAGCCCAGACCAGGAAGTAATCAGTTCCATTACAGCTTTTACCACCTCTCTAGAGGCCTCAGTTCTGGTTGGCATGATCTACTCATCCTGAGTAGGTGCAAACAAGCACCAATAGGTACTTTTGTGCCATCCTTGGGCTTGATC
>NW_004525139.1:4627-16905 GCF_000260255.1 Octodon degus
AACACTTTCTCCTTGCAGAATCTGCCATCCATGTCTTTCTGATGCCCCTTCTGATCTGGTCCATGTTAACTCAGAGTGTTTAGGTGGCTGAAGGAGGGGCACTACTATAATGTATGCTTCTGACAACAAGTCTCCCACAGCCTCTCATTTTGCTGCCAAATCAGTGGCCCTGTTGCCTCAGGCCTTGATAGAATTTCCTCTTTGATGTCCAGGGCAGTGTATTACTGCCATCTGAGTGGGCCACCATACCACGTGCAGCAAGTTCAATATCTCCTGCCAATTTTTAATGTCATTTCTTCCTGCAGTTAGGAGACCTCTTTCCTGGTAGATGGCACAATGTACATGGAAAGTGGCAAATGCATACTAGCAGTCTGTGAAAATATTTAACCTCTTATTTTCCTGAAGTTCCAAGGCCCACTTAAGTGCAGATCAGTTTGACTTTTTGGACTGATGTACCAAGAAGCAGTGCTTCTAACTGTACTGCTCATTCTACAGTCACAACTGCTGCCCCTGCCATCCATACCCCATCTATTACCATACTCTCATACGAGAATAGGACTACATCGGGGTCTTTAAGGGACATGTTTTATAGGTCAGATCTTGCAGAATACATGACCTCGATATTTTCCACTCAATCATGTCTTGGGGGCTCCAATGACATTGGAAGTAGAGAAGCAGAGTTAATAGCCTGTACAGTCTTAAGAGTTAAATATGAGGCCTCAAAAAGGGCTGATGGCAGAACAGGGAGCTTGAGTTCTAAAGACTTTTCTCTCATAATCAGTGGAGTCAGGGACCGTCTGAATCCCACAGCACCAGGAGCCAAAATATGGGAACTGCTCTGGGTGTCCCAGCCTCCCCATTACTGCCTCCCATACTCTGTTGACTATGTGAGGATCCATCGTTCCCTCGGCTGGCCAGTCTACTCCAAAGGAAGGCCATTTTCATTTACATAGCGTGGTGAGCTTTCATTCACAACACAAATCCCCATAATACAAATCCCCAAAACAGAAATCCCAAGCATGTTCTGCTTAATCCACACAAATAGCAAAAGTACAAGACTAATATAGTTTGACACAATGGCCGTAACTATACAAAGTGAAACACCTGAGCTGGGTATGAGTTTTTATGGGTTTTCAAGTAGACTGTTCCAAGTGGCAGGAGGGGCAGGACAATTACAACTCCCCAGCCCTGTGATTACAGGCATGTTACAATGCCTGGTTTTAGGGCCAACATGGTACAACAGGGTTCCAGGACTGGCGCTGTATGCACTACTAGGGATCAAATTCAGGTCCTTGTGCTTGCTAGGCAAGCACTTAGACCACTGAACTATCTACCCAGCCCAGACTGTGGATTCCATTGTAATCCCAGGACATGGGCACATGGGGGAAACAAAAAAGCAATTCAGATAAACAGACAGACACAATATTCCAGGAAGACATTTGGTCCTCTCCAACCTTTCTTTTACCAATTTAAACTTCAGACTCGCTTAAATCAAAACAATACAGAGTATCATCTAACTGCAAAAACAACCAACCTCCCACAGACTCTCCTCTAGGAGAGAAAACAAACCGCTGGTGGCTCTTTTGCCTGAGAGAACTAACAACCAACCAACCTTCTAGCAACTCTCATCTGGCTGAACTGATCAAACAAATTGCTACCACCTCTGGGAGCTAGGGCCCCAAAACCAGTCTACTAGAGATCAAAAAAAGAACAAAGGACAATTAAGTTTTACCAGGTTGGACATTATGACTGTTTGTTCCTTTCTCAGCAGTGGCTTCCACCCGTCAAACATCCCCAGGAAGCTAGCTGAACTCAGCTGTGGCACAAGAGCCGCCAAGAAGTGGCTTACTGAGGCCTGGGGGCCCTCTCAACGTGGAAGTTTTGCCCAAGGAAATCTCACTGAGGGCTCCATATGAAACAGTGAGATTATTTCCATGTCAGACCAAAAATTGAAAAAAGCAGAGTTTATCCATAAAGCCAGTCATCGGACTCTTGCCAGGTCTTAAGTGTCCAGAATGTGTCTGAACGCACTTCCCTGGTCCTTACAGATCAGAAGCACATCTGGACTCACTTTTAGTTTCCTCTCTGCTTAAATACCTTCTCAGTTTCCATGGCAATGGGGAATTCTTCTTTGTAATTAGTTGTTTTCCTCTTATGTTTACAACATCTTAACGAGAGTGGGGAAGGGTTTTAGGAGTGACAACATCTTAACAAGTGTTGGGAACGATTGAACAAGTGACAGTACCTTAATAAAGGTGGGTGTCTCAGTAACTTTTCTCTCATTGCTGGGACAAAATACCTGACAACCAAAATTAATGAAAGAAAGGTTTATTGAGCTCACAGTTAGTGCAAGTTTCAGTCTATACTCTGCAGAGTGGCACATATCAGGGGGCAGCAGTTCACAGTGGCAATTTTGGCCTCGGCAAGAAGTCTCTGGAGCAGTGGGTGAATGAAGAGGCCACCTGCCTCTGTGATGCTATCGCCAACCATGCTGGTGGGTGATGGGTACAAGTTACAAGGAAGGTACCTATACACAAAAGATGGGGAGAAGCAACAGCACCCTGAGGAGCCTCCCTACTCACAGGGCAGCCCTTTTGTCCCAACGCCCTGATGACCAAAGCTGTATGCAATGTGATCTCCTCTCTCATCTATACGTGCCACTCAAGTATGATGACACCACTGCGATCAGGTTGATAGAGCTGATGGAGGATGGCATGAGGAAGGCCAATGGCTTGCTGCTTCAGGTACAGGGTTCAGGGCAGTCTGTGCAGGGACACATTCCTGCAGAAGGGCTCTGGGAAGGCAATTTGCATGTAGTGGATGGGAAGGAAGCATCAGGGAGAGAGTGCTGAGGTAGAAAGGTCTGTATGTGGCAAATCAGACAATAGTAAGGGAAAGGTGGCTGAGGTTCAGGGAACCAGAGGGGAGAGCCTGCATCCATGTTGGAAACCATAGAAATTCCTGAGACTGCCATTGTAGGAAGTTCACGTGGCAGCTCAGCACCAGGACAGAGCTTTGATGCTGGCCCAGGGGAAAGAAGGACGGGTCAAACATGGAGAATCTCTCCGGTGTTAGGCCACCATACAGGAGGCTCGGTGTGAGACGTATACATGAGTACAGAGCACAGGAAGTACCCAGGCTGTCCCTGTGCTGTCATAGTTAGTGAACACAGTGCCATTGCTCACACACATTCCCTGGGTGGCTACCAAAGTCCTGCCCTCACAGAGGACAATTTTAGCTTTGATTTACAATCTGTTGACCGAGCACAACACAACCTGGGACCCAGACCAGCCACCCCGAGATCTGACTGATGCTTTTCTGAACGAAGTACATAAGGTGAGATGTTCTGTGAGAGACGGGATCAGGGGCTGTGGCCAAGTGCTTTGGGAGATAAGAGGCCAGGTGGGGCCTCCTGTCTGCCAGAGACCCAGCCCCTGCACTGATGGGTGCTGGATGGGGGACCTTAGAGCTGTTCCTCTAACTTCCCACTGAGGCCACCCTCTCTGCCTGTCTCAGGCCAAGGAGAGCTCCAAGAGCAGCTTCAATGATGAGAACTTTCATCTAGTTGTTATCTGAGCTGTTTTTTGCAGGGATGCTGACCACATCAATCACAATGTCCTGGGCCCTGCTGCTCATGATCCTGCATCCGGATGTGCAGTGTGAGTTGAGCTTGTAATGAATGGGAACTCAAAGAAATAGGTGGCACGTCCTAAATCTTACTTTGAAACACACGGTTCTAACCAGATTCATGAGATGTAGTCATAGCCCTTAATGCAGGGATGGAGAATGTCAGGGCTCTGTCCACAGGAACTGACCCTGCATGGCCATGCTTGTCTGTGCAGGCTGTGTCCAGTGAGAGATCAATGAAGTCATAGGGCAGGGGCGGCGCCCAGAGATGGCAGACCAGGCCCACATGCCCTTCACCAACGCTGTGATTCATGAGGTGCAGCGGTTTGCAGACATTGTCCCCTTGGGTGTGCCCCATATGGCATCTCATGACACTGAGGTGCAGGGCCTCTGCATCCCGAAGGTAAGCCTGGGGTCTTTCGTCCCCAGCATGGCCACTACCAAGCGTCCCTACAAAATAATCTCCCACCTGGCCCTGCATAATCCTGGTGCTGTCAGGCCCAGTGTGGGTGGGTTGGTTCTGAGCACAGGGCTGCCCTGTCCCCTGTCACCCTACAGTGTAGTTGGAAGAAGAATTCATGCATTTTAGTTTTGGGAGGATCCTATACAGCTGAGGTCTAATGTATGTGTATGCATCCATGGGATCCCTGATGGCTGGTCTTGCCATATGATCAGGATGGTCCCAAGAACTTTCTGGGACCTGTGTATAAACAAAAGGGTCCTTGTGACCCTGCATCCAGCAGCCTCTGTGCATCATCCAGTGTACTTATGCTTAGCGTCAAGAGTCCTGTGTCCTCCATCCTAGTGCACATCCATGCCTTGTCTCCTGCCAGGGGACCATGCTCATTACCAACCTGTCATCTGTGCTGAAGGATGAGACTGTCTGGGAGAGGCCTTTCCACTTCCACCATGGACATTTCCTGGACAGCGGGAGCCGCTTTGTGAAACGAGAAGGGTTCCTGCCCTTCTCAGCAGGTGATTGTATTAGATCAGACTCCTTGTCCCCTTCCAGGGCACCTTAGTGGGCAACAGCCCAAGACCAAGCCTGACTGAGCCCCATCACTCCCATACGTCCGCACATGTGCCTTGGGGAGCCCCTAGCCCGCATGGAGCTCTTCCTTTTTTTCACCTGCCTGCTGCAGCACTTCAGCTTCTCTGTGCCTGAAGGGCAGCCCCGGCCCAGCGACCGTGGTGTGCTTTCCTTCCTAGTGACTCCAGCCCCATTCCAGCTATGTGCTGTGCCCCACTAGATGGAGCACTGTGGCCCCTACTTGTCCACTACACAGATGACTTAGTATCTAGTAAAGCAGTGTTGTGACTGTCACTAGGTACCTGTGTCCATCCAACCCTCTTTATTCAAACCCTATGTGTGATGCTTTCACCTCTCTGTCTAAAGCCACCCATGATCCCCTGCCTTTTCCATCTTACCCTGATCAGTGCTCTCAGCACAAGAGAAATGTGTATACTTGGCAGGTGGGAGTTCAGCCCATGTCACCCTGGGAGACCCAAGACTGACAGCTGAGTGGGTGCTAAATCTAAGACAACAGTCTGAACTCCATGGGTGTCAGGTGGGTGCTGAATGTGAGTGGCTTTCTCTTGGGAATAAACACAGTTCCTGATGAGGTGCTGGCTCGTGTTGGTGAGACATGAAGGTGATATATCCACGGCACAAGCCCTGAAACTTTTAAGGGCTATGGGTGTAGTTAGTATGCATAGGGCCCCCCTATCTGTGCTAGAGGGGTTCATCCTTCCAGCCCTTGATCAATATCTGGTCCCCAGGCTGGATAGGTTACAAGGGTGTTTGGAGGGCACTGGGTGATGCTACAGAACAGTCACAGATCCTCAAGGACACAATGATGTGCGTTTATTTGGCAATGCAGGTCAGCTGACCCAGCTTCTTGGAGTCCCTGCACCAATATAAAAAGCTGTCCCAACAAGATCATGATGGGCGTGAGGCCATGTCAGCTGGGTGTGCAATAGACTAGAGGAGTATCATAGGCAATACAGTTGTCCATGTTGCACAGGTCTCTTGGCAGAGCTTAGCCAAGGTGGACTTGTGGTTGTGTTTCTACCTGCCCAGAGCTCTGGGACCAGTAAGCCACGCAGTTTTTATTTTACCCCCAGAGCCGAGGCTACCTCCTGGACTATTTTACCTATGAATGTTGCCCCATTATCTGATCCAACGCCCATGGGTAATTCATATCAGGGGATGATTAACTCTAGAAAACCCTTGACTACCTCTCTCAAACTTTCAGTCCTAGTCAGCATGGCTTCTATGCAACTTGAGTAGGTACAAAACAATACTAGCAGGTATTTCTGACTTCTGGTTGTTGGCTAAACCTTGGTGAAGTCAACGTCAACATCTTTAACGGAGTGGTCCCGTACCTCCTAATGCCAGGCATGGTGTTGTAGATACAAAGTTTGCATCTTTCAGCCACAGAGGAGTACAATGTCCAAATATGAGGGCATAGAAATACCAGCAAAGCAATTCCTTATCATTGTTTTCTTTTTTCAAATGACTGCAGGTATGTATGTCTTCTATCAGAAAATGTCCCAGATTCAGGAGGGAACACAGTCTCTCCTGGCAGCACTTGTTACCCACTTTTATCAGAAGCTTCCTCTGACTTAGCCTGCTTAAACTCAGTCTCTAAATAGGAAGACCTTTTCAGATGGGGCATCAGGACTGCATTCTCAGGGATAGGAGTCTCTAGACTGGCCACCTATTTTGCTGTTAAGTCCTTGATGCAATTGTCTGGGACCTTTAATGTGTCTCCCTCTGGTGACTGGGCAGTGTATGACTTTTGGCAGTCCAAGTGTAGCAACTCTAATACTACTTGTGAATTCTTTAATATCCTTTTTATCTGCTGGCACGAACCTTTTTTGTATATGGCTCCATGCATAGGGAGGGTGGCAAAAGCATAGTAGGAGTTGGTATAAATGTTGACCCATTTGTCCTTTCCAATTCCAAATCCCATGTAGGGCTCTCAGCTGGGCTTTCTAACCAATGTTGCAGGGTAAGTGTTTCTGACCGAACAGTTTGATCTATCATGACAGCTGCTCCTGCCCTCTAGACCCCATCTATTATGCTACAGTTGTTATCTGAAAACAGGGTCGAATCAGGGTCCAAGATGGGTGAATCCTAGAGATCCAGGCACCCCGAGTAGACCATCTCGAGTGATTTGGTGCAGTCACATTTGGGTGGCTCCATGGATATGGGCAGCACTGAGGCTGGGATGATAGCCAGGATGGGTGTCGTGATTAACTTGGGGTCCTCAAGAAGGGTGACCCCTAAGTACAGTTTTCACTGCATGAGTGGTATATACCTTTAAAAGTCTATTGCAAGGTCAGCCTGTCAGCCTCTTTCACCAGCATGGCGGTGGCAGCAGTGGCCCATAGGAAGGAAGCCCACCCTGCTGCTACTCACTCTAGCTTCTTGCACAGTATGCCACAGGGTGATGCCAAGATCCCAGGGTCTGGGTCAGGACGTTCTGAGCTGTCCTCCTGTCTGTGTCTTAGAGAGCCAAAGCTGGGCACTTGACAACCCCCTTTTGAGGATATAACAGGGAGACCTCAGACTGGACTAAAAGGCACGAAATCCTTAGACAAGGCTTTAAAGCTCAACTGACTTACAACTATTTCTACTTTAGCAGGCAAACATGCTTTTTGAATTTTTAATTGTTTGGTTAACTCACATTTTACACAGTGAAAGATTTTTTTTTTTTTTTTTTTTGGCGGAACCGGGGATTGAACTCAGGCTCTTGGGCTTGCCAGGCAAGCACTTATTCCACTGAGCCATCTCCCCGGGCCCGAAATATTATTTTTTATGTCAGTTATTGAACATGTGGGGGCTACCAACCCATGACTTCTTTAAAAGTACATCACTTTTTATATTTATTGAGACCAAGTATGGGCTGAAGTTTTAGACACATACATGACCTACACTTTATACTTTAATATACATTTCAGAGGAAAAATGATAACAATGTTCCTAAAATACAACATAAAATTTTTACCTGAAATACAATATAAAACAAAACAGTTATTGTAACCAAAGGAACATTAGTTAACTTTTTAACGGTTGCAGTTCAGCTAATTTTATTCATTGCCTTCAGGGATGTAGATATACTTATGGTTTTTGAATACAATCAAGAAATATGGTGTTGACAAAACAGTATTAAACACATCCAAGGGCTGGGGAGATGGCTCGGTCATTTACTGGAATCTTTCTGTAAGATTCAAACAAAAATAAGCTGGGGAGGGGGGGGTTGTCGTCCTAAGAGAGGTGGGAAAGACTCAACAGGCCTTCTCCTCACTCACATCTTGGTTTGGCCCTAGGACAAGAAGCAAGGTAGTCAGTAACCTGTCATTTATGTTCCCTACACCCAGCCTCCGTCCTCCTCACTCCGGAAAGAAGTCCTGGGTTCCATGAAACAATGCGCTGTGGACCTTATTAAGCCCAACTCCCCGCGTCTCATCCCATAACTCTCGAATCTAAGCCTCTGGGGTCCGCCGGTTTAGATGGTTTCAAGGATGCCCGGGTGGCTCTGGCGTCCTGGGCTCTCACAGGGACACATACCATCCGCTCACTCCATCCTCTGGACACCTGCTGAGCGGCCTGGACCCCCGCTCCTCCCAGCGCTAGCGCAGCGGGAAGCCTGTACCAAGCGGGGCCCACCGCCTCCGCGCCCACAGCGGAACGCGGACCGAGAGCGCCGGGAGCCCCTTCGCCAGTGGACGCTCCGAGCGAGCAGTCAGAGGCAGGGACAGCGCCCGCAGCTCCTGGAACGACCGGTGCCCACCCGGCTCGGCCATGCTCCCAGGGCCTCCTCCGCGCCCTTCATCTGAGGAAACAGCGCCTCACAGCGCCTTGGAGGCGACAGGCCCCGCTGTGTTGTCCGGGCGCCTTTGACCTCGAGAGACAGGCGGCAGGGCCAGAGAGCAGACACCGGTGCCTAGAGAACCACGAGGAGGATACCTGCTGAGGAGGGGTACAGTCGCGTTAGACATACTCACTCCGCAGCGCCGGAGGTCTTGGAGTCCCGGCTAGGAACCTCAAGGAACTTTACTCCTACCGCGCGCCCGGATGCCCTGGGACTTGTAGTCTGGAAAAGTGCGCAGAGACCTCTGGGATGTGTAGTCCGTTCTTCATCACAGCCAGTCTCTGGTGCAGATAATGGCCCTGGTGTGGTCAGGGGCACTCGGTCTAAGGAGGGTACTGCAGTGATAAGTCTCAAAGTACTGAAGAGAGGTGACTCATCACATACAAGGAAGCCTTTGTGTTTCCTTGCTAATTTCCAGTTAATTTTTCACCAGAGACCCAGCAAACCAAAAGATAATGAAGTCATATATTTAAGTTGTGAAAGAAACTAAGAGAGTCAGCCAAACTTTATCCATTTGGCAAATGACATGAATGAAGGAGAAATCAAGAGGAAGCCAGGTATATATTAATTATTGAAACTGTGCTAGTAACCAGTTTTGAAACTGTCTCATTGCTATTTGTTTCTCAATAAAATTATTGTAAAAAAATAGAGGGAGTCAGGTAAAAAGCAGTGGAGGGACAGCATTCACAGTTGGCTTGCCTTACTGTGGACAAGTCAAATCCAAGCTAAAATGGAATCACTCAACAGTAACTTGACCCGACCAGCGGGTTAGTCAATGAGGACCCTTGAAGGGGAGTGGGGATGATATAGGGACAGGAGACACGAGAAATGGAGGCAAGACAAAGGTTCTGATCAAGCCCCGTTTATTCAAGGAAGTCTCAGCGAATTTATAGGAAGCGGGAAAGGAGAGGGAAGAGTGATTACACGTCATCAGGTCGCTAGGCACTGGGGGGTGGTCTCTAGAATGGAGATCAGGCATGTGACTTCTGGGAAATGGCTCGGAGGGGAAACAGAAACTTAGCTCTGGGAAGGTCACAAGACAACAGATCAAATGCAACCGTCTGTAGTATGAGGTCAAGCATTGGTCTCCCACAGTAACTCAAAGCCCTGAAGAAATACTCAACACTGGACAAGTAGACCACATAAGTGACTATATGTTGGCACTGTTGATTGGTGGGTTTATAATTCCTCTTCAGGCCAGTGAGATAGTGCAGTGGTCTAAAGCACCTGCTTAGGCAAGCTTAGGAAAAGCGCAGGGACTGCAGTTTGATGCCTGGCATCACATGCTTTGCCAGCCCTGACCCCAGGAAGCGCTGAGCTGATCATAAAAAAAAGTAATTCCTCTTCATTCCCTTGTGTGATTTCCCCCACCAATGCTTTTTTGTTTCAAAACACCAATGAATAAAACAATAGTCATAACTTTATGTTAATAAGCATACAATGTATAAATTCCTAATCTGGAACAGTAATAATATAATGTGAGAGTGATAGATAGATAGATAGATACAAATATTTGTAGACTATACACTATAATATTTTCATTAGTCAAATTAGGTCTTTCTGTTTAAGATGTTGATTTTAACCCATCATCTTAGTTTCCGTGTTTAACACTCTGCAATGTCTGAAAAAAAATGATATTTCAAAGAACACAGCTTAAGAATGCATCTCCTGGGGGCTGGGGAGATGACTTACTAGAATAAGTGCTTCTCTGGCAAGTGTAAGGGTCTGAGATCAATCCCTGGTTCCAAAAAAAAAAAAAAAAAAAAAAAAAAAAAAAAAAAAAAAAAAAAAAAAAAAAAAAAGAATGCTTCTCCTTTCTAACTGGCACATGAATCTAAAAACACTGGGAGAAAAAATAAATAAATAAAAATACTGGGAGAATTGAAGGGGAAAGGAGATTGTACCAGATTATAGTTAGACATCAATAATCCAGTCTCAATATTGGACTAAACAAGTATAGATAAGATTGTGATGGAAATTCCGGATTTGGACAGCACTGTTGGTCAGTGGGGCCTAACACACAGATGGAGAACACGCCACCCAGCAACTGCAGGCTACTCAACTTCCTCAAGTGCACGTGAAACATTAGAACAGAACAAGCAGTAGTACAAAAGCAATCTCAATCCATTCTTAAAAATTGGACTCCTGTAGAACTATTTTCTGGCCTCAAGGAAAATGCATGAAACAGCAGAAGGATTACTGACAGATTATATGTATATGTAGAGATAGATAGCAACAGTTCCCAAAGACTGGGGATGGCTAGGCAGTACTCTATTACTTAGATGCATTCCTAAAATTAAACTTTGGGGAGAAGGTACCAGGAATTGAAGTCAGGACCTCATGCTTGCCAGGCAAATGTGGTGTCGCTGAGTTAAATCCAGCATATTCTGAAATGCCCACTGGGTCAAAGAATAGAAAATATCTTCAGGAGGATGAGAAGGAAAACACTGTGTACCAAGACATACAGCATCCAGCAAAAGTAGAAATCATAGGAAAAATGCACAAATGACCATGCCTGCTCTAAAAATGAACAAAGATCTGAAAGCAACAACTGAACTACAGACCAGAAAGAACTAGAAAACTAAGAGCATGCCAATCTATCTGGTTTTTTGTGGGCTTTTTGCACAAGGAATCAAACTCAGGGCCTTGGTCTTGCCAGGTACGCGTTTGTGCTGAGCTAGCTCTGTGGTCTTCCCAGGCTGCAGGGCCAGAGAGACAGCTCAGTAGGATAAGCCCTTGCCTGGCAAGTGCGGGGTCCAGAGTTCAATCCCCAGTGCTGGAAAAAAAAAATCATCTCTCTTCAGATTAAAAAAAAAAAAAAAGTTTAGACACTACTGATCTCTGGCCCTGCAAAATCCAAAGGTAGCAAGTGAACAAAATAAGTAAGGTTAGAACAGAGATAAATGAAATAGCTGGGTGTGGTAACCCAGACAGGAAGACAGGACAAGGGCACTGCAAGTTCAAAGACTGTGTGGGCAATTTAGCATAGAATTGTCTCAGAAAAGGTGTGTCAGGTGCAGGGATGTAGCTTAGTGATTCCTGGCTTCACTCTCAAGAGGATACACACACACACACACACACACACACACACACACACACACACTGAGAGAGAATACAGAGTAAGAATACAACACATAAAATTCATGAAACTGGTACATAACCAAAACTGATGAACATATTGGTGGGTGGGATAAGGAGAAGAGAAGGAAGACAACAAAGATCAACTACAGAAGGGATATTCCTATATACTCCTACAGATTCTATCAAAATCAAAAAGCATGCAACAGAGTGTTTAAAAAATTCTATATTAAATATGGACAAGCTTCTGGAGACACAAATTGTAAGTAAACAGAGGCAGGAAAAAAATAGGATCTCTGAACAGATCTTGCAGTACTCTGGACACTGAGTCAGTTGTAAGAATAATGTACCAACACTGAAAAGCCCAGGACCACGGGACACTGCTGGAAATGCAACCTGACACTTCACCTTGAACTAACGCAAACACTTCTCAAGCTTTCCCAAAAACAAACAGCAGAAAACACGCCCTAACTCAGTTGGAAGGCCAACATTGGTCTCTGATTCCAAGGACACGCAATACTGTATAAGAAAAATACAACACCAGAACCCAGAAGGACACTATCCCAGATAGATACAGGTACAAAAATCTTCAAGGGGGGCTGGTGAGATGGCTCAGTGGTCTAAAGCACCTACTTAGAACAAGCTTAGCAAAGCACAGGGAACGCGGTTCAATCCCCCAGCACCACATGCCAG
>NW_004525139.1:17005-20359 GCF_000260255.1 Octodon degus
ACCACCTTGAATACACAGATACAAAATGGACATTCATCTGTATACCCCATTTTTTCTAAGTTCCGTTATTGAATATTATAGGTGTGTAAACTCAGCAAAACATTCCAAAAGGGTCCAGCAGACCATAATAGCATTGGGTCCTCTGTTTAACTGGAAGATTGGTGCTTTTTGCAGAGGATAAATCTGTGGCATCTTACAATAATAATTGTAGTCTTCAGGGAGGTTATTGTTTTCTAAGCTCCCATAAGGATTGAGTTATAACAGCTTTTACATTGATATCAAAGTTATTCCTTAAATATTATTTGACATTTCACTTATTTGGTTCGACTTCCTAAATGTAAGATGGTGAGCTTGAAGCCAGATAGCAAATATTTTTCTTGTTTAATGTCTACAACTTTTGTAACATATAGCCTATATTTCCTTTGCACAAGTTTTTATTTGGCATTTTACCTCGGAAGGGTGATGTATGTATTCATCTTCAGTGTGCGTTGTCTTTTTAAGAGATGTGATATTAAACATATGTGAATTTCTCAAAATAAATATATAAATTTTAAAAATTAAAAAAAGAAAGTACTAACCTGTGCCCTTGGTAACCCCTCACTCCAGGCAGCAGATCCCACAAATTCTGTCTCCACTCCTTGCAACAGCTCCTTTCCAGGCCTTATACTCTGAAGATAAGCATGTCCTTTGTGCCTGGAGGACATCACCATGCCCAGGCAGCCCTGTCCTCCTGAATCACTGCTCCAAGGTTGTCCCATGATGCTACCTGTGACATATTGATCAATACCCTGGCATCTTGGTGTAATGCCAATTAATTCATTGACAGCCATTCAGGGCTGATCTGAGGTGTCCTCGCCATGGGTCACCAGAGCCCCCCGCACCACTGCCAGCCTGTTGACCATGATCACTGGAGTCCAGGCAAGCTGCAGGCTGAACACATCCCTGAACCTATGTCGCAGCTGCAGGTGGAGGCCAGGGAGCCTGTGAGGCTGGGCTTCCTCACAGAATGCAGGTCCCCGTCTCACTCCCAACACAGGGAGACCCAGTTCAACAGTGCAAGACTCAGCTGTGCTGCTGTTTCTTGCTTTTTCTTATGGGAGTGAGGATAGCACTCACGGCCTCCTGCATCCCCTCGACTCCCTGAGCTCTAGTGTCTGCCTGATGCCCTCCCATCTTCTTAGGTTTAGAACAGTCTCTGTAGATCTACCTGAGACCACCCAGCTATGACCTGGGCAGAGTGGAGATACACAGTGAGGTCCCTTAGCCTTCTATTCTTCACATGAGGAAACTCAGAACAAAGGTTGTAGCAGAGAGGCCTGGACCCCATGGCACCCACAGAACCTGATGCTGGTGACAGCAGTCCTCTCAGTATCAATGTCCTGATTTAAGTGCTGCCTAAGGCCCTCTCGCCCTGCTCCTTCATCAACAATCCTTTCCCTTAATGGGTAGAGAACAGACTTGGCTCCCACGTAACTTCATGTTCATCCAATCTGGGCCCTGCCCACTAGCACATTCCACCCACCTCCCACTGTTTGTCCTCCTATACAACGTCCAGAATGCTTTCTGCTCAGGTAGAGTCCTTTCCAGACAGGTCATCTATCTCCCCTCACTTTGACTGTCAAGTCCTACTCTAGGCTGTGGCTTGACCCACTGCCTAGTGTCTGTTACTGGGGTGCCACCTGACCATTGCTGCTCTCCACCTCCAGCTCCCCACCTTGTAGAAGCTGTACGCTAGGTTCTGGAAGTCCACCTGCAGCAGGTTGCCCAGCCGGGAACTGGCATGGGGCCAGGTGAGTAGCGAGCAGCCCAGCGTTGGTGCCGGTGCATCAGGTCTACCAACAGCAAGAAGATGACCACGGCCACAGCCACAGAGAACAGCGCATCCCCAGTCAGTAGCCCCATAGCTTCCTTCTTCAACGCTGGGCTCCTTTAAAGACAGTTTCACAGTTCTAGTCAGCTAAAGGAGGACACACACTCCAGCACACTCGGCATGTTTGAACAGGCAGGCTGTCTTCTTATGAAGCAGGTTGGAAAGGCTGCCTTTTGTCCAAGGTGTGAGACAAGCTGTGTGTTGACTTTGCAACTAGAGGGTTCAGGGAAGGCCCAGGGCACAGCAGTGGCACACGCCCTTGCTCCTCCTGCCTGTTCCTGTTGATACACAGGGCAAGGGAAGGTCCTGGGAGGAGAGCTCCATGCAAGTAGACACACTGCTTATGCAGGTCTCAGCCTTGGGCCACGCCGGGAAGACAAGCGGCTCTGTGCCCAAGGAGGCACAAGGAAAAGCAGCTGTAGGTTGGGAGCTGACAGGCCAGCCAGCAGAAGTTTGCTGCTGCTATGGTAAGTCAGACTGCAACAGGACATGGGGATGCTACGCCACACTGGATAGGACTGTCACCCAGCCTCCCTGGAGAATTTTGCTTTTCAACAGGGATTAACTGGTGTGCAAGGATTCTCGGCACCATCTCCAGCAGGTCTAGTTGCCTTCCGTCCTATGTGACTAGCCCACAGAGAAATGGGTCACTGTGTGCCTATTCTCTGGCGAAGTTCAAAAGCCCACCAACATACAGGGAACCTGAATCTGACCACCCAGAAGGACAGAATGTAAATTAATCCCTGTTCTCCCAGAAACTAAGCAAAAGGAGCAAACATTGAAACCCAGCTTGGGGAAATTTAGCAACTTAGTGAAAGTATGACTCAAAATGAAATAAAAAATAAATATGTTGCATAAAATGTGTTTAGAATTTTCAGTGGAAGATTCTTGGACCATGTTGTGCAAACTTCAATAAACTAGAGAAAGGAACAGTGTGGGTGGGAGTTGGGGGGCTGATACCCATCCATAGAATGAATTTCAATCAGCCCTTGTACAGGAGCATGTATGGATGCTGGTGAAAAAAAAAAAAAAAAAAACACTTCGTTGTTTTTTTTGAAAGAACTTTGAAGGGCCGGCCAAATAGCTCAGCAGATTAAAGAGCCTGAAAGCAGGAGCAGGGGCCAGGGGTTCGATTCCCAGGCCTGCAGTGGTGGCTCTGCCCTTAGGGTGAGCTGAGACAGAGATTGAGACTGGGCGTGGTGGCACACACCTGTAATCTCAGCACTTGGGAGCCTACAAACAGGAGAATTACTATGAGAGTGATCTAGTCCTAAATACCCTGTACACCCTTTCCTGAAATATGGAAAAAAAAATAGAACTTTGAGAATGACATCCCATTGAGTTAGGCATTTGAGAAAGATGATCCCAGCTGAATGACTTACCGATGCTAGGTAGATTCATGGATGCTATGGTAGATCTTGTTGGCTGGGGGTGAGGGCCACTGGGAAAGGGAAACTATGGTCCGAACTGCTTAGCATTTCACT
>NW_004525139.1:20459-27217 GCF_000260255.1 Octodon degus
AAGTAATAGGAAGCTGAGTCTTAACAGTGCAACAACAATTAGTGTTAGGTAGCTAGTGATTTAGCTCAGTGGCACAGCATTTGGCTGGAAAGTATGAGGTCCTGACTTTGATTCCTGGTACTTTCCCTGCCAAAAAATTAGTATTAGGGATACAGCTGAATGACAGAGGACTGCCTAGCATTCCCCAGTATTTGAGAGCTGTGTCTATCTCTACATATTCACAACATGTGCATTTTTGTGTGTGCACCTCTGTGAATGTATACATATACACATAGGTGTATCATTGTTCACACTCTCACCTGGTAGAAATTATTTGTGGAATGCCAGGATTCAACACATAAAAAACGATCATTCCACTGCACCATGTTAACAGGGACAAAGGAATAAACCACCTGATCGTCTCAATTGATGCAGAAAAAGCATGTAACATCACTCTACCCACAGTCATGGAAATTAGCATGCACAAGCCCTGAGTTCAATCCCCACAACTGAAGGAAAACAACGGCCCCTCCGCCAGTGGACTTGATTGCACCCCGGCACACCCAGCGTATCAGTGAGTCACCCTCTTCTGACTGCCTGGCTGACTAGGAGCGATAGCTTCTGGCGACCACCCAGCATCCCAGACAGTGTCCTTTCACATACTGCTAGCTTCATAAAAGAGGAAAGGTTAAAATTCTCAGGACTGATTCTACTGAGCACTACCACCTTTTCTACCATAAAGTGCAAAGGTTATGTCAAATCATTGTAGGAGCCATATATACAAAGTTCAGTAATCAAAACGGTGGCACTGTGGGCTGGGGAGATGGCTCAGTTAAATAAGCACTTCCTTGGCCAGCGCAAGGGCCTGAGTTCAATCCCAGGCTCTGCAAAAAAAAAAAAACAAAACAAATAAACCAAAAAAATTGTGTCACTGTGGTAGAGTAGGACTTATATAGTAACAGAGGTGCTTAGGAAAATCACCCTGGACAATGATGTGCCACATATCAGCCTTTCAGTCAATGACAGGGCATGTATGTGAAGTGCCTGAAGAATATAACGGAGTTCTTTCGGCTTTCGGTTAGGAGGCTAAGGTGCAACTTTCTTCGGTAGTCCTGAATCCGGGTTCATCAAACCCCAGCCACTTCCAGCATGCCACCCAGTTCAACCCCAAAGAGATTAAAGTCATGTACCTAAGGTGCACTGGTGGTGAAGTTGGCGCCATGTCTTCCTTGGCCCCCAAGGTCTGTCCCTTGGGTCTGTCTCCAACAAAAGTGGGGGATGACATCGCCAAGGCAACTGGTGACTGGAAGGGCCTGCAGATCACGGTGAAACTGACCATTCAGAACAGACAGGCTCAGACTGAGGTGGTGCCTTCTGCCTCTGCCCTGATCATCAAAGCCCTCAAGGAGCCGCCAAGAGACAGAAAGAAGCAGAAAAATATTAAACACAGTGGAAATAGCACTTTTGATGAGATTGTCAACATTGTCTGACAGATGCAGCACCAATCTTTAGCCATAGAACTGTCCAGAACCATTAAGGACATCCTGGGAACTGCCCAGTCTGTGGGCTGAAACGTGGAAAGCCGGCACCCTCATGACATCATAGATGACATCAACAACGGCATTGTCGAGTGTCCAGCTAGCTAAGAAGCATAAGAAAATATATCAATAAAGAGATGATATGAAAAAAAAAAGAATATAATGGAGCTTAAAAAACTTTAATGCCTGGTCATGTTGACTGCATATGATCATGTTACACTCAACTATGCTATGATCATGTTAACATACCATGCTGCACTGGTATGTTACTGGTATGTTGGGAGTCTAGGAGCTATAGACTCTAGGATCAAGCCTCTAGGTCTACACCACTGACATTTATATAAGTTCATGTTCTCACACAAGAAGGAAACTGTTCTCCAAACATACCTTGACATTCATCATTTCACTGAAAATGGTCCAGTGATAGTCAACCAGGCTGCCAACACCCTTCCATCGGTACCGAACAGTCTTTCAAGAGATGGTGCTGGGAAGCAGATGTATCCCTGGGTGTAAGAATGAAGTGCAGCACTTTGCTAGCACAACACACAAAACATATCATTAAACAGATCGAATGCCTAAATGCATGAGCTCAAACTATGATACTTTTTTACAAGAAAGGAGGGCAAAAGCTTCACCAAGTCAAGTTTGGCACTAATACTTGGGACAAGATACCAGTGGTACAGGCAAAGAAGAAAAAAAATAGACAGATTAGACTTTATGAAAAATAAAAAATATTGTGCATCAGAAGCCCTATCAACAGAAGGAAAAAGAAACCCATAAAGTGGGGAGAAAATTGCTATTTGCTAATATGATAAAATACTAATATCAGAAGATTACAGAATGAGAAATCCATATAATTCAGTTCAAAAATGAGCAAAGGGACCAAGATGACAATTCGTCATGGAAAATACAGAGTGAGGCCCACAAGCCCGTGAAATGATGCACTACAGCACTCACTATTAGACCAACGAAAATGAAAACTCCATGGAGATGCTACCTCCCACCCATTCTGATGGCTTTTATCAAAGAACCACAGAACAAGAGGGCAGGCACCTGAGGAGGCTGTGCATGGGAATGCTGGTGTACTCTGGGTGACACTGTCAAATGCTAAAGGCACTATGGGAAGCAGTAGAGTGATGTATCACAAAACTGAAGTGAATTCTGATGACTCAGAAATTTCCCACATGCAGTGCAAGTCTCAAACCTCCTGAGGAGAGGGCAGTGAGGGATGAAGAAACGGAGACAAGAATCAGAATGCGGAAAGCTGAGGTCGGCTGCAGCCTCCTTTCCTGATGGAAGAAAAAGAACCATCCAACAAATACAGCCCGTTTGCTTATACACACAAGATTGGTGTGAGTGGAAACCCATCTTCCTGACAACTTGTTTGCCTGGTTCACGCCTGGGGTTCCCATTCTCTCAGGTGGAGCAACCTGTACACATGGCTCTCCTGGGCACTCTGTGTTCTCAGGGCTGGCCTTGCTTTAGCCCTGCACATGTGATTGATCTCCAGCTTTAGCCACTCCCCACAGAAATTCCCTCTAAATTCACTCTACTGTATGTCATACTGGCAATTTCCAACTACACTGTTATTATTTCTCAGGGCCAATGGTATGTTCAAGGGTATTTATCTTATTATATTCTTCATAATCCTTTGATCCCTATATTTTAATATGTTAAAATGGTTATCAGCTTTTTAAAAAATCATACTTACGCACACCAAAAAATTCCCCATTCTCAGGGCAAACCCACAGGAACTGCAGTATAGTCTCCAAGACTCAATGCCGAACCAGGACCACAATAGCATCTTTCAGTTTGGCTCAGAAATGCAGGGAGCAAAAGAGTCTACTGACAAAGGAGTGGATAAAGAACACTTGGACAGCAGGGCCCTGTGGGTATGACAGCACATCCCACGACCCAGCTAGTTCCTGTCCCTGCCAATAAGTGATCCATAAAACACACTATGATGTTTTCCATGCACCTGCACCAGGGATGAAGGGTAGTATATAAATCGTTCCAATGAGAGCAATTATAACAATTCACTATATTTGAACAGAGCTTCCCTAACACTGTACCTGAGTGCATGCACACACTTCTCCTTGCTGGATGCTGTGAGCACATCAATGCACCATGTGGGGATGAAGCAGGTCAGGGGAAAGCTCAGTGAGTTGGGGTTAGACTACACTTGAACTTCTGACTTCATCCCAGCACTGGGAGAGAACAACAGCTGGCCACAGAACCAAGCAACTGACAGGGCCATAGCCAACACGGCAAGAATATGCCAGACAAAGGGATTTAAGATCTTAGCAAACCAGATGTAGGAAAGGGTTATGAAATTAGTGGGCCTCCTCAGTGTGGCTTACTGAAAATTCACCAATTGTGTATTTCTAAAATTTTTACGTAAGATTTTCAGACTGTGGTTTTCCATTCTTACATAAAACAAGGAAGGAGAAACAGTGGGTATGGAGGATAGTGCACATTCACACAATGGGAAGTTACTCTGCCTTAAAAGGAAAGAAGTACTGAAACCTGCTACAACACGAAGGAAACCCGAACGTGTTACCTCAAGTGAAATGAGTCAATCACACCGGGGACAGGAGTGGGGTGTGCCCCAAGGTGACATTTCCCATCTCATGCTCTAAATCCCAGTCAAGAAAAACAAATGCACAAAACACAGAAATAAGCCAGCCAGTAAACACAAATACTGTCTGATTACACTCTGATGACTACCCACAGTGCTTAAATTCACAGAAACAGAAAATGGCATGGTGGTTGCCAGTGATTGCCAATACATTTGACACCACTGAAAAGAAGCCTTGGGAATGGGTAAGATGAGGCTGGAAGCGCAGCTCAGTGGTAGAGCATCTGCGGAGCACACAAGGCTTTGGTTTGACCTTCAGAATGACAGGAAAAGAACAAAGTGTGGTGGAGGAAGATGCTCAAGCTTTGGTGGGTGTCATACCACAATGAAACAAAGTAACATGGATACTTATAGGGGACCTATGGACAGGCCTTAGTCACCATGGCCGGCCCAAGCACTGGAATCTGCATGTACCCAAGGAAACACTTCACTCCTGGTAGGCAGCAGGGAAACCTTCCCTAAGCCCTAGGACCCTTCTTCCTCATAAGATGGTCTTGGAGGAGCTGAGTGCCAACAGCGAGGAATAACTGGGGCTTTGGATTGCCTGAGCCAGAGTGGATAGAAATGGAGCCGTGGACGTCGGCCTCTCAGTTCACTGTGGCAATGGGACCTCAAGAAAAGCCCTGGACACCAAGGTTGGACTGCATCTGCCCTGGTATGCAGCTCCCACTATTGTGTGTTCACCCTTTGCGGCTGGGAGCACTGACCATTGCAGCAACTCTCCTGCACAGCACAGCTGAATAGGTGTCTCTCTTCCTGGACTCCATCTTGTGTGCCTTTCCCTGCTGCTGAGTTTTCCTGTGTATTGTGTCACTGTTATGAACAATAACAATGACAATAAGGACATTTCCAGTTGTGCTGTATTTTCTTGCTGTTTTCTGAGCCTGACGTGGTCTTGAAGACCAGCAGCACCATCCAGTACCCCATCAGGAATTGTGTTTTATGCCAAAGAGAAAGCCTCTCACTCTCAGCACCACCTGACACCCATGGAGCTCAGAATGCTCCCTGGAGTTCGCCAGCCACTCAGCAGCGAGAATTAGGTCTCCCTGAGTTTCAAGGCTTGAGCTTCCACCTGCTGAGCATCAGTATACACATTACTCTTGTGCTGATGGCAGTGAACAGGGTGAGATGGAGAAGGCAGGGGATCACGCGTGGCTTTAGGCATGGGGGTGAAAGCATCTCACATAGGGTTTGAGTATAGCGGGTTGACGCAGACAGAGTGACAGACAATGTAGTTTATTGAACATGAAGTCATTCATGTAGTGGACAAGTAGCGGCCATGCTGCCCCTTCTAGTGGGGCACAGCACAGAGCTGGTAGGGGGCTGGAGCCACTAGAAAGGAAACCATACCACAGTCACTGGGCCGAGGCTGCCCTTGAGGCTCAGAGAAATTGAAGTGCTGAAGCAGGCAGGTGAAGAAGAGGAAAAGCTCCATGCGGGCCAGGGGCTCCCCAAGACATGTGTACAGACCTATGAGAGTGATGGGGCTCACTCAGCCTGCGTCTTGGGAACCATCTACCCAGCCAAGGGGCCAGGGAGCCTTGTCTAATACAATCACCTGCTGAGAAGGGCATGAATCCTTCATGTTTCACAAAGCGGCCCTCGCTGTCCAGGAAATGTCCAGGGTGGAAGTGGAAAGGCTTCTCCCAGACAGTCTCATCCTTCAGCACAGATGACAGGTTGGTGATGAGCATGGTCCCCTGGCAGGAGACACACGGCACGGATGTGCACTGGGATGGAGGATCAGGACCCTGCCACTTACTAACCATGAGCACACTGGATGAGACATTGTGGCTGCTGGGTACAGGGTCACAAGGATCCTTCAATTATCTAGTGTTCCCAGGAGCTTCTCAGGACAGTCATGATCATACAGAAAGTCCACAGGACAGGGATCCCATGGCAGCCAACACACCCAGTTTTCCTCAAGTGCAAATGCACAGCATCCTCCAAAAACTTACATGGGTTCATTCGTCTTCCAAAAACACAAGTGGAGGGTGGTCAGTGGGGATAGGGCAGCCCTGTGTTCAGCACCACACCCACCCATGCTGGGGCTGCCACCAGGAGTATCTGGGGCAAGGTTGCAGGAATATTTTATAACAATACTTAAATGACCATACTAGGGAAGATGGTCCCCAGGCTTACCTTAGGGATGCAGAAGCACTGCACCTCGGTGTCACGAGATGTCATGTGGGGCACACCCATGGGGGCAATGTCTGCAAAACGCTGCACCTCATGAATCACAGCATTGGTGAAGGGCATGTGGGCCTGGTCTGCCATCTCTGGGTGGCACCCCTGCCTTATGACTTCATCAATCTCCTGTTGGACACGGCCTGCACAGACAAGCAGGGCCACGGCGGGTCAGTTCCTGCAGATGGTGCCCTTACACTCTCCACCCAAAATTAAAGGTTGCACCCAGGTGACAAAGCATCACTCTGTGAGGAGCCTGACCCAAACCTCTGGTCTGAACCATATGTTTCCCAAATTCAATTTCGGATGCTGTCACCACGGTTCTTCCCTGGACTGCGCAGTCATTCCAAGCCCATCTCACACTGCACGTCCGGGTGAAGGATCATGAACAGCAGGGCCCAGGACATTGTGATTGA
>NW_004525139.1:34525-40924 GCF_000260255.1 Octodon degus
CCTCCTTCTGAGCCTGGAGCAGACAGTAAGTTAGTCACTGAGGTCACCCTGGTTGAGCTCCGTGCTGACAGGGCAGATCCTTTGAGACAGGGTTGGGTGAGCTGCTGTGAAGAGCTACATCTGTGGGCCACTACATGTGAGTCCCCCCTTGTGGCCAGAGATCTGCCCACAGGCTGGACCACTTTCCTCAGACAGCACAGCTGAGGGCTGGTTTCCCTCTTCCTGCATTTTGCCCAGTGAGCCTTGCAACGATGCTGATTTGCATCTGTATCCTGTCCTTGTCCTAAGTTGCCCACTGAGTGAAACAGTCTTTCTACTCTGTGAAACCTGGAAATTCACTGCATGTGAGTGGGGTCTTGGGACCACCAGGATCATCTGGCTCTCTTCAAAAGGTTGTACAGATTCTGGGCAGAGCCCATTCACACTCAAGCCCTACCTGAGAGCCCCGGTATCAAGGGTTCCCTGGGGGTTGGGAACAACCCAGAGCCAGGAAAAAGTCTCATGGATAAAAGGGGTTGAGCTGTCCACAGCTGAGGAGCAGTTTTCCTAAATATTTCCTGAAATCCAGAGTCCAGGTAAGAATAGATGACACAGAATTAGGGTTCATATCTACGAGTGGCTGAGGATACATCACAGACCAGGGCTGTGATGTGTGTTTCAGGGTGAGACCCAGAAACCAGTTCACAGCCACACACATTATTTTATTCCATATCCGGTCCCCAACTGAAGCCAAGCTCAAGGTTTAGTCTCTCCTCTAGTGGGACACAGCACAGAGCTGGTAGGATGTTGGGGAGTTCAGGAACCCAAACACATAGGGCCAGTCAGCTAGCTCAGCAGACTAAAGCACACGCTTAGGTGGAGTGCAGGGACCAGGGCTGGATTCCCAGTGTGACAAGCCGGCCCTGACCCTTGGGCACACTAGGCAAGGATTGAGACTGGGTGTAGTAGCACACGCCTATAATCCCAGCACTTGGGAGGCTGATAACAGGAAGATCACTAGGAGTCTGATCTACATCCCTAGTGACACGCTATAGACCCTGTACTAAAACTACATTAAAAAAAGAAAAAGATCCAAAGACACCAAAGTGCAGGGCAGTGGCTTACCCTCGGACACCGAGAAGCTGATGTGCAGCAGTAGGCAGCTGAAGACCAGGAGTTCCATGTGAGCTGGGGCTCCCCAAGACATTCACAGTGGGCTGTGGGTGGGCAAAGGACTCACTCAGCTTTGAGCCTCACTCTGCTTCTAAAATACATCCCCAAGTACCTGCTGAGAATGGCATGGAGGGCTCATGCTTCACAGATTGGCCCTCGGTGTTCAGGAAGTGTCCTGGACGGAAGTGGAAGGGCAATAGGGGAGACATGTACCCCTGCAACAAGCACTATAAGCACAATCTGTCAGATGCACAAATTGACCCTTGCAGTTAACCCTCAGTACCAGAAACTTCAGCATCCTCTATGATCTCAGTGCAGTGCCCAGTGACATGCTCCCATGGGTCCCACTATACCATCCATTTCTCTTAGTACTGGGTCGTCTAATACACTTGACATGTTTCATTATTTTATATTTTGTGGCTGGCTCATTCTACCCTGGAGGCCTGTCTGGCACCGCATGTGGTGCCTGATATGTAACCAGGGTGCCTGTGCTTGCCTACACTTGCCTCAGCAGGGGCTTTAGTCCTCTGAGCTGTCTTGCTTGGCCCCACTTCACAGGTTTTAGTTTTCATCCTATTAATGAGGGGACTATGGAATAGGCTACAAATCACAGACACCATGTGGGGCTGGCAGCACCTATGTAATGCCTGGGTGCTCCTGGCCTCTCCTAGGAGTGGCCAAGATGGGGAAGGAGGAGCCCAGGCCCACGTTGGGGATGAGGACTCCCTGCACCTCAATGACACAGGAGGCCATGTGGGGAAAATTCACTGGGAGGATGTGAAACACAGCACATCATGAATCACAGCATTCGTGTATAGTGAGCCTGGTCCCTCATCTCTGAGTGCCACCCCTGCCCTATCACCTCATCTATCTCCTGCTAGGCACAGCCTGCAAAGACATGCATACCCACGGTGGGTCATCCGGGGAATATAGATTGATTCTCTCGACTACTTTGTTAAGGGCTGTGACCTGGTAAAGCGGGCATAATGGTCCCATGGCCCTGAAAAGTTCCAAAGTGTTTGTGAACACAAACAGGAGGCTCTATGGCTCCTTTTCCTCGCTCATTCTCCCACCCAGCACCGGCTGGTCTCACACTGCACATCTGGGTGCAGGATCATAAGCAGCAGGACCCAGGCCAGCGTGGTTCATGTGGACACCATCCCTGCCACAAACAGGTCAGCCACAAGCAGCCGCAGGTTCTCATCATCGAAGTTGCTCTCAGGGTTCCCCTTGGTCTGGTCCAGGCAGAGGATGTGGGCTCAGGGGAAGCCAAAGGGAGTCCCTAAAGGTCCTCATCTGTACTCACACACCCCGTTGCTGGGTACTGGGAAATACCGATGCTCCACCATATCTAATTCCTCCCTCTACCCTCAAACCACAGTCCTTAATGCCTTCCTTAGAACATGTCCTTTACCTTCTCTACCTCGCCCAGTAAGGCATCAGTCAAGTTTCAGGGTGGCTGGCTCAGGTCAAGGGTGCTGTGCTGTCATGAGCTCATCCATCCATGCCAAGAAGGCCTTCCAAGCAGGGAGGACCCTCTCAGTTGCACCAGGGATGCACAGGAGCACTGGGAATGCATTCAGCAGCTGTGACAGGCCAAAAGGGGAACCTGTTCCTGTCAACCCATTGCTATCCTGTTGTCTTCATAGTGCCAGCCTATACACTCGCTCCTGGTCCTGGATGCCAGAAGGAATGTCCTGCTCTGCAACTCTTAGGGCCTTGTTGGGCTTCCAAGTGACAGGAGGCACAGAATTTGACCCTCTCTGGATCCCTCACCCTAGGCAACTTCTCCCTTTTGAGTGTTGTCTGCCATTTCCTATCTCTGGGTTCTCCTGATGAAGCAGCCTACCTTGGACTTCGTCACCCCCGTACCGACTCCAATCCTACTCAGGCGAGACCATGTGCACAGAGAGGATGTGCTGAATCTCATGAGCCCTCACCTGGGGGATCAACTCAAGGCCCTCCTTCTTGGGTCTATCCAGCACGTCCAACATCGTGCCCAAGAGCGGGCCATCATACTCAAGGGACACGCGTAGATGAGGGAGGCGATCACATTGCACACTGCTCTGTTCAGGACTTCCTTTGTGCTAAATGGGCATCCTGGAGCAGGGATATGGTCAGTGGGTCCCTGTTTCTCCGAATCCCCTGCTACCTTGACTATTCTTTTGTTCAGAGCTCATCACCCACCATCCTGGGTGGCAAATATGGTACAGGGGCAAAAGGTCTTCTCGGTCACCCACTGCTCCAGAGACTTCTTCCCCAGTGGCACAGAGCAGACCCTGAGAATTGCTGCTGCTGACGTGAGGTGGGCCCGTAGTGTGCCATGATCAACCCTGGTGAGGATGCAGGCACAGCCCAGTATGCACACAACAACCTTATCAGACTGCATCCCTCACACCTCCCCACCATTCTTCTATTCCTAAGGGCAGAGTCCCAACCCTGACTCATTACACATTTAGTCCCCATTGTCAGGTTCTATTTCCATGTTTCTTTCTTTCTGTCTTTTTTATTATTTATTTATTTGCTGTATTTTAGGGAAGGATCTACAGGGTATTAAGGTTCTCGCTATTGTATGGGACTCCTAGTGATTCTCCTGTTTATAGCCTCCCAAGTGCTGGGATTACAGACACGTGCTACCATGCCCAATCTCAATTGCCCTCTCAGTGTGTCCTGGGGGTGGGGCTGGCATGGCAGGCCCCGGGATTGAACCCTTGTGCTTGCTTGCACTCGCTTTAATCCACAGAGCTATTTGGCCGGCCCTCTCTATTTCCAGGTTTCATCCACAGAATTTATCAGCGTTCCCTTGTGTCCATGATCACATCTCTGTCCAGGCAGACCCTATCCTTCCTTAGACCACAGCCTCCATGTCACACCCTGCTGCTTTCTCTGCCCACCATGCTTTCCTTAGGACAGTGGATTGAAGCCCAGGTCCATGTTGATACGCTGGTCTGCAGCATCCTTGCTGTGGTCCGCCACAACCTCCCGCAACGCTAGCCCACTGAACACAACCACTGGATTCACGGTGAGCTACAGGCTGAACACGTCCCCAAAATAGCTCCAAAAATGCAGGGGTAGGGGGTGAAAGTGCTCTTCGCATCAACTTCTCCATGACGTGTAAAAACCTGTGCTCATCCCAGGACCCAGTCTCGTGGCACTAGCCTTCCTGCACACGTGGAGCAGTGCAAAAATGAGACTTGGTGTCTTTGACTTTTCTTTGCACTGTGGCTTGAATGCACAGCCTCATCCATGCTGCACAAGCCCTCTCCCAGGAAGCACCGCTCCAGCCCAAGACCTGCCATCTAGATGCTACGGACCACGTCCTCGAAGGTCAAAGGATCACTGTACATCCAGATCCCACCCCAAGACCCACTTGAGGCACAATCCTGTGAATGGGGTTCACTGGCATCCCCTTTATGTTTGAGGAATCTCAGAGTTATGCAAGACCCCGATTTATTGCAGCTTAAGATTTGTAGCAGGTCCTGACACCTCTATCAACCTCAGTTTCCTGACTGAAATGCTGCTCTGGTAGCTGATCTTCCCCCTGACTGGAAGAGCTGTCCCTGTGATACCATCAGAATGGACATGGCCCTACACGACTTCCAATCTGTCCCACAGGGCACCAAAAGCTCTGCCCTTCCTGCTCTAGTTCCAGGCCTGTGTCCTCCTCCCACACCTCTAAAATGGGAAAGTGCAAAGCATTCTACCTGTCTGTCCCACATCCCCACCAGTGTTCTGTTTCTCAGAGTGCAGACTGAATCCTGTCACCATGCATACCTAGTTCCCTTGGATGTGCCCTTCCCAGGGAAGCTGGTTTACCTGCTACCTCTCAGGGTTCTATATGCCTGTCCAGCCTGTGGCCTCACCAATTACTCACTATCTGCTGCTAAGGGTCCTCATGACCTGCTCTGGCCTCCACCCCAACTTGCTTACCTTGTAGAAGGAGGACAGTATGTTATGCAGGTCTATCTGCAGCAGGTTGCCCAGGAGGGGCAAGGCCACAGGGCTTGTGGGTAGCGAGCAGCCAAGTGCTGGCGCCGGTGTATCAGGTCCACCATGATCAGGAAGACGGCCATGGCAAGAGCCACAGAGAACTGTGCATCTCTGGTCAACAGCCTCGTGTTTGCCTCACACACCAATGGGCTCCTCTATATAACCAAGAGGCACTCACCACTCCAGGAACCTAGGACCAGGCAGCTCACACTCATAACACCCTGGGAAGCAAGCAGGTCAGCCTCAGCGTTGTGGAGCAGCTGGCTGCCCTCTGCCCTCTGCTGTATGCAACCTAATCTATGAATTATAGCCAAAGGCCAGAAGGAGCAGCTGGGGTAGAACAGGTACAAGGGAAGGTATAGCCCTATTTGCCCTTCCTCTCACCCCTAGATGATGCCCAGGGAGGGGCTCGGGAGACCTGGAAGGAACTTAATGGAAGCTTAAGAAATCATTGTGCTGGGCTGCATACCAGGATATGGGTGAAAGTTGAAATGTCTCCCCCTGGAAGCTAGTCAGTCTGCTGTCTTTTGGGGGACTAAGGTACATGACCCAGAGGACGGGTAGAAAAGCCAAGGGCCGACATGCCAAGCACACGGGGATCTGAGCAGAATTCAGAAAATTCATCAGGGTGGGTACTTTTGCAGGCTTCATGGAGGAACTGCAGACAGACCAAGGGGCTGGACTGCAGTGCACATTACAGCCTTCTCGACCACTCTAAGACACAGACTAAGACGAGTCTCAGTCACACCGACGGCTGAGGAGTCTGAGAGCTGAGCAGGCCACAATTCCTTACTTTAGTGTGCACATCCCACCCATGGCTTGTCTCTGACATGCTGAGTGCAGCAGAGCTGCCCTAGGCTGCCCTGATATAGGCAAATAGTAACCAAACTTCCTTTCTCCTGATTTATTATAAGACTAAAAGAGGGTAATAAAGATAAACTGTTGAGGTCTTTGTCCTTGATTTTATAAAACTGATGCATCAATGTCCGGTTTTGATGAAGTGGTTACAAGTCTGAGGGATGAAGCCTCTGATCTAACGTCATTCTTCAAAACGGTGGTCCTCAAATGTATGAAAAAGTCACACTGTGAAGGTGTGACAGTGAAGGGAGGCTGAGTGTGAAAGGACGGATAATTTTTCTCTAGCAGGAGAGGTCTCCTAGAAGGAGACCGGATCAAGTTTTTTTGGAACTGAACACCTGGTTGCAACTGTATACTTTCCAAAGATTACATGTAACCAACCACTTTTTTGAGTAGTAG
>NW_004525139.1:41024-42066 GCF_000260255.1 Octodon degus
CCAGGGAATGCGCGCGAGCAGTGGCACTGAGTTCACCACCTGTGATGGCAGAGGCAGCCGGGATTTTTGCTGTGTTCCATACTCATGAAAACATCTCACTTCCAGGCTGCTGCATGGAACCCAGTGTGATTTTCCGCATATTTGGCCCATCCTTCCTTCCCCTGGACCAGCATCAAAGCTCTCTCCTACTGCTCAGAGGCCACATGAACATCCTACGATGGCAATCTCAGGAATTTCTGTGGTTTCCGATGTGGACCCAGGCTCTTGTCTCTGGGTCCCTGAACCTCAGCCACCTCTCCCCTTACTATTGTCTGATTTGCTGCAACCAGGATTTTCCAGCTCAGCACTCTCTCCCTGATGCTTCGTTCTTATCCCATTGCATTCAAATTGCCCTCCCAAAGCCCTTCTGCAGGAATGTGTCCCTGCATATACTCTGCTGAACACTGTACCTGAAGCAACAAGCCATCATCCTCCTTAACACTGTCCTGCAGCAACTCTGTCAGCCTGATCACGATGGAGTCATCATACTCAAAGTGGTGTGTGTAGATGAGAGAGGCGATCACATTGCACACCACTTTGCTCATGAGGACGCTGGGGTGAAAGGGCTCCTCTGTGAGTAGGGAGGCTTGTCAGGGTGCAGGAACTTCTCCCATCAGCTTGTATTACAGTCTCTTCCTTGTGTTCCTCACCCATCACCCACCAGCGTGGTTGGCAAAAGCATCACAGAGGCAGGAGGCCTCCTCGGTCACCCACTGCTCCAGAGACTTCTTGCCCAGGCCAATGTTGTGCAGGGTAGACACAGAGAAGCGCTGTTACTCATGCCAGGTGGGTCTGTAGGGAGCCCCAATAATGCCTGGATGGGGAACACATGTCTGTATGAGAAAGTACTAACCAATAGACCCAGAGCGCTGGCCCGGCGAGTGAGTGAGATGACCTGGGCTGCCGGATCCTGAACAGACCCAGAGTGCAGGCCCAGCACAGAACCCTACAGCAGAACTCCCTGCCAAAGAGGCTAGAGGCAAGACCCACCCAGCTGATTCAG
>NW_004525139.1:68982-77294 GCF_000260255.1 Octodon degus
CTTCTCCTAATACCCTGCCACCTTGTCCATACTTTTGTTCAGAGCCCATCACTCACCATTCCAGGTAGCAAATGCAGTATAGAGGCAAGAGGCCTCCTCTGTCACCCACTGCTCCAGTGACTTCTTGCCCAGCCCAAAGTGGCGCAGAATTGACACAGAGAAGCACCGCTGCTCACGCCAGGCAGGCCCGTAGTGTGCCAAGATCAACCCTGATGAGGACACAGGCACAGCACAGTATGCACATGATTAACCCTATCTGACTGTATCCTTCAACCTCCCCAGCATTCTTCCATTCCTAAGGTCAGAGTCTCCACTCTGACCCATTGCACATTTAGTCTTAATTGTCAGGCTCTTTTTCCAGGCTTAATCTGAAGACTCTATCAGCATTCCCTTGTGTCCCTTGATCACATCCCTGCTCCCAGCAGATCGTAACCTCCACAGCCACCCAGGTTACACCCTGCTGCTTTCACTGCCCATGCCTCTTTGCCTTGGTATCGTGGACCAAAGCCCAGTTGTTCGTTGATGGGCCCTGGTGGCCGGTCTGCAGTGTCCTCGCTGTGGTCCACCAGCACCTTGTGCACAGCCGCCAGCCCATTGAATACCACCACTGGATTCCAGGCGAGGTGCAGGCTGAACACATTTCTGAAGCGGCGCTGAAACTGCACGGGTGGGGTGGGGTGCTCCTTACATCAACTTCTCCATGAAATGTGACAACCTGTGCTCATCCCAGCACCCAGACTCGCTGCACAAGCCTTCCTGCATATGTGGAGCGGTGCAAAAATGAGACTTGGTGCCTTTTTGGCTTTTCTTCGTGGCAGTGTGGCTGGAATGCACAGCCTCATCCATGCTGGATGAGCCCTGTGCCAGGAAGCACTGCTCCTGCCCAAGGCCTGCCATGTTTAAACTTGGTCGTCAAAGATCAAAGGATCACTGTGCATCCAGATTCCACCCCCAAATATGACTCACTAGAGGCACAATACTGTAAGTAGGGTTCATTGGCATCCTCCTTTATGTTTGAGGAATTTCAGGGTCATACAAGACCCCAAATTACTGCAGTGTGAGATTTGAAGCAGGTTCTAACACCTGTCAAACTCAATTTCCTGACAAATGCTGTTTTGGTAGCTGTTCCTCCCCTGATCAGAAGAGCTGTCCTTGTGATAGCATCAGAATGGACATGGGCACTACTTAACTTCTAATCTCTTCACAGCGCACCATATCCTCTGCCTGTCCTGCTCCAGCTCCAGGCCTGTGCCCTCCCACACCACTGCAATGGGAAAGTGCAAAGCATTCTGCCTGTCTGTCCCACATCCCCACCACTGTTCTCTTCCTCAGGGTGCAGACTCAATCCTGTCACCCTGCACCCATAGGGCACTCAGATGTGTCCTCCCCAGGGAAGCCAGGCGATGTGCTACCTCTCAGTGTTCTATGTGCCTCTCCAACCTGTAGCCTCACCAACCACTCACGATCTGCAGTTGAGAGTCCCCACGACCGGTTCAGGCCTCTATCCCAACTTGCTTACCTTGTAGAAGGAGTATGGTATGTTGTGCAGATCTATCTGTAGCAGGTTGCCCAGGAGGGGCAGTGCCACAGGGCCTGGTGAGCAGTGAGCAGTCCAGCAATGGCACCGGTGTGTCAGGTCCACCAGGAGCATGAAAACAGCCATGACAATGACCAGGGAGAAAAGCACATCCCCAGTCAGCAGCCCCAGAGTTACTATGCATATCACCAGTCTCCTCAAAACACACCTGGCATCACTCGCCACTGGAGGCACCTAGGACCAGTCAGCAATTCTCACCACACCCTGGGAAGCAAGCATGTAAAATGCTCTGCATTTTAGAGCATCTGGCTGCCCTCTGCCATCTGCTGTGAGCCAACCTAATCTATCAATTATAGCCAAAGGCCAGATGGAGCAGCTGGGGTAGAACAGATACAAGGGAAGGTATAGCCCTATTTGCCCTTCCTCTCATCCCTAGATGATGCCCAGGGAGGGGCTCAGGAGACCTGGAAGAAACTTAACGGAAGCTTAAGAAATCATTGTGCTGGTCTGAGTACAAGGATATGAGTGAAAGTTGAAATGTCTCCCCCGAAAGCCAGTCAATCTGCTGTCTTCTGGGGACTGTGTTAGTTGATACATTGTGTCAACTTGGCTGAATCAGCTCTGGCAGATCTCAGCATGGGGGCCTCGCCCTGCAGGTAGGCAGGGCCCAGGAATTGAGAAAGGGAGGAAGCTGCCCTGCTTGGTTTCCTGCTTCCCCGCTCTGCTTCCTGGGAGAAGTCTCAGTCTTTGGAGGAGCTTGATCTTGGCAGCGGCGCGACTGATCTTCGCCAGGGAGCGCTGGTCTTCACAGTCAGCACAGAAGGAAGAGAGAGGCTTGCTGGACAACATAGCTGCTGCTCCTCCCCTGCTCTTCATGGTTTTCTGCCGCATGAACTGCTGTCATTTCCCTTTGAGCCAGCAGAATATGGACTGAAACCTCCAGTAACTGTGAGTTAAATAAACGTTTCCTTCCTTCATTTTGAGTGTTAGGTATTTGTCCCAGCAACGAGTAAAAAGTAACTAAGACAGGGACTAAGGTAAATGACCCAGAGGAGGGGTAGAAAAGTCAAGGGCCGACATGCCAAGTATGTAGGGCTCTGAGGAGAATGTGGAAAACTCATCAGGGTGGGTACTTTTGCAGGCTTAATGAAGGAACTGCAGACAGATCGAGGCGCTGGGCTGCAGTGCACATCACAGCCTTCTCCACCACTCTAAGACACAGACTAAGATGAGGCCAGGGCACACCGACGGCTAAGGAGTCTGAGAGCTGAGCAGCCACAATTCCACACTTTAAGGTGTTGGCATCCAACCCATGGCTTGCCTCGGGCACCATGAGTGCAGCAGAGCTACCCTAGGCTGCCCTGAAATAGGTAAATAGTAACCACACTTCCTTTCTCCTGGTTTATTATAGGACTAAAAGAGGCCAATAAAGATAAACTCGTGAGTTATTTGTCCTTGATTTTATAAAACTAATGCATCAATGTCCTGTTTTGATGAAGTGGTTACAAGTCTGAGGGAAATTTAAAAAAAAAAAAAAAAAAAAGGAGCTGGTGAGATGGCTCAGTGGTCTGAAGCACCTACTTGGAGCAGGCTTAGCAAAGCACAGGGACCACGGTTCGGTCCACCAGCACCACATGCCGGCCAGCCCCGCCCCCTGGTGGGCTGAGCTAGCCACACACACACAAATAAAAAATAAATTAAATAAATAAAATTTAAAAAAAAAAAAAACAAGTCTGAGGGATAAAGTCTGTGATCTAATGTCATTCATTCTTCACGAGCTGGTGAGATGGCTCAGTGGTCTAAAGCACCTACTTAGAACAAGCTTAGCAAAGCACAGGGACCGCGGTACAATCCCCCAGCACCACATGCCAGCCAGCCCCACCCCCTGGTGGGCTGAGCTGGCCACACACACAAATTAAATAAATAAATAAATAAATAAATAAATTTTTTTTAAATGTACTGTGCATTTTAAAAAACTAAATAAATAAATAAAATAAAGTCATTCATTCTTCAAAACGGTGGTCCTCAAATGTATGTACTATGAAAAAGTCACACTGTGAATGAGGTGTGACAGTGAAGGGAGGTTGAGTGTGAAGGGAGGGATATTTTCCTCTAGCAGGAGAGGTCTCGTAGAAGGAGACCAGATCAAGTTTTTCTTTCAACTGAACACCTGGTTGTAAGACTCTACTTTCCAAAGATTAAGACATAACCAACCATTTTCTTGAGTAATAGTGCTGTGGGTGTAATCATAAAAACACTATAAAGGCTTGACAGGCTTTCTTAACTTTCTGTATCACAGCTGCTACAAAGTATTTTTATTGATTAATTTCTTTCACCAAATAGAACTGGGGATATAGCTCAGTGGCACAGTGCCTGACTGGTCAGTTGAGAAGCCCACATTGAAGAGTTAAATAAGATGCTATACTTGATATAACCCCCCAAAATGGGATTCCATAATAATCAAATATGAAAAATTCTCAATTCCAGTAGCAAAAACAAAGCAAAATACAGGAAAAAAAAAAAAAAAAACCTTCCATGATGGCTTGATAATAATAAATGGGGAGGGGTGGGCTGGGGATAAAGTTCAGTGGTACAAGAACCTGCCTGGCAAGGGTGAGGTCCTGAGTTCAATTCCTGATACAAAAAAAAAGAAAAGATAAGAAATCGAATAATAAGTTGGGCTAGGGAAATAGCTTGGTAGAACAGGCATGTGCCTGGCAAGGACAAGGTCCCAAGTTCCAATTCCAACACTGCACACAGTGCAGGCCACCACAGGCACTGTGGCTGGGACCATTGGCGCCACAGAACCAAACAGCACTTGAGTAATAGACTGCACTAGAGGACAAGGACAGCAGCCTGGATCAGACTCCCAGGCAGGAGCTTCGCACACAATAGCCCTGTACACTCTCCCAAAATCAAGTCAGCAAAGGAGACAGCTTAGAGGCATCACAGACTTTTCTTCCCCTGAAATCTTGACCGGTTAGCAAGTTCTACTTATTGCAAGTTCACAAGGCTTTCAGACCACTCTCTTCTCTACTGGTCAACACTGAATGTCAAAAGTCTGGGCTCAACCTCACAGCTCAGCCTGACCACGGTCTGCTTCTTTATATTTCTGGTAACAGGACTCAAAGACAGATCCTTCTGTTTTCCAGGAGGTGCTGTGTCCCTGAGCTTCACCCTGGCCCATCCAGTCCATTCCTGCCCATAGGAACTTGCTCGCATTCCTCAGAACTATCCAGACATGGTCCCTGTCTCTCAGAGCTGGTATCACACGAGTAGACATCATGTGGTACTCTAACCCAGAAGTCTACTACTCATAGCCCCTTGGTCTAAACACAGTCTTCATAAAGGGCATTTCTTGACTTTCTCATGAAAAAACCCTTGCTTATGCCCAAAGATACAGAGAGAAAAGCAGTTTCTCTCTGCGTGTAAGCATTCAAGTCTCTTTCTGCTCTGTCCACTCAGCTCCTGTTTCAGGATAGTTGGGTGCAGGGCCCTTCTCCATGGGATTTGAGCAACTCACTTAGACCTCAGGTTGCTTCCTCAGCTTCCTCAGTGTTGACCAGTAGAGAAAACAATGATCCTACTCTGGTACCTCCCTAGATGACAGGTAAGCATTCACCACGTAAGAACAAGGGGCCAAGGGCCACACCACATGGATATCTCATCCCTTGGTCTGCCCCATCAGTGGGGCTTATCCTGCTGTTACTCTGCTCACTTTTCCTCAGAAGTCATAGGGGGTCACAATTCTCCTCAGATCCCACCTAATGGAACTTGTGCCCTTTGTTCTGCTTACTTGCTCTTGCCCTACCCTATCTTTCTCCCTCAATGAAAAACTCCAAGCCAGAAACTGGATGCGAGGGTAATTTACATGTGCTGAACGCATTACATCCCAAGCACACCCAGTTGTCACTGAACCCGCCAGGACACCACACTGCAGGTAACAATGCACAGTGCTGTCCTCTTTGAGGACAGGGGCTCTGCTGAGGCCTTGGCTGGGGGATCCCTCTCCTGTGAAGCACTATATTGTGATGTAGCCTCCACTGTCCAATAAAGACACCATATCTGGGGGATTACTGAGGAGCAGAGATGGAGACAGAGCATGTGGTGTCTTCCAAGCACTCATTTCCATCGTGCCCAATCTATTTCCAAGGTCCCTCACAGGCACACAAGAAGACCCTCCAGCACCAGTGTTTTCCAACTCTGCTCCCCTTTTCACTAAGACTCACTGAAAAACTCCTGTGCACGATGCCTTCTCATAAGCTCCTTTCCACACTCTGGGCAGTGACAGCACATCAAGTGTCAGGGCTAAACTACCACCTTCCCTAAGTGTGTCCTCTAGAAATAAATATACCTCCCTGCTCTCTGAACAGTGCTTCTGATAATAGAGATGAGTTTTCACAAAGCCTATGTCCTGTTCCTTTCAGACAGCTGAATGTGGAGGACCACCTGAGCAGCTCTCCTTGAAAGAAGAGCGATGTTCTGTACAGAGCTGGCTCAGACCTCTGTTTATCCTTCAGTTGGCCTTAAGCAATGTGTATTGTTCTAGCCGAGGTGCTGGTGATGATAGTCTTTGAAGGTGGCATACATGTTTCCCTAGTAACCCACACATGCTACTCTTTAATGTGAGCTGGTTTGAGACAGGAAGATAGAGCTAATGCTCCGCACCGCCAGCTGGGATCAAGCCTTGAGATAGAATCTATGACTTCCTGTGGCTTGAAAGACTACATCAAAGCTGAAGCACCAGACCCCCCAAAACATTAGATGCAATCTCTATGGCATAGTAGTATAATGCAGATTACTTTCTCTGTCTATCCTCTCTGCATATGGCAGAGGTAAAATGTAGGCCACTCACTAGCTCAGCTCACAATGGTCACCTAGTTCCGCAAATCTTGGTAAATCCTCTCATTCCCCCACTGAATAAAAACCGGGTGAAGCCCTGGGTCGCTCTCTTTGTTCTGGGAAGCCATCTTCGTGGCTAAACTTAGAGCCCCTTGACTCCCCAATGATTGAAATTACAAATTAGTGTCTTTATTTTCACCATGGGTTGCATTGAAAGTGGTAGATTAGAATTAACTTGATGGGATTCCAATAATGTAACTTTGGGATTACAAACATTGACTTCTTGGACCGAGACGAGGACCTGGAAGTGATTCCTATAGCTGAATATGGTGTTTGTAGCTCTGCAAGAAAATAGGTGAATCCAAAAGACTCAAAGACACCACTTGGAGTCATGAGCACGATGACTTGCCAACTATGCTAGGCCACTCTGTCCCCTGGAGCAGACACTACACAGAGAAGTGGCAGGGTCAACCTGGGCATGTGTGTGCTGTAAGGCAGGACAAAGCACCCAAGGAGACTTGCTGCCAACAAGATATGCGGAGGCCACCAGCTTTCAGGACCACTCCATTCACTCCCTCTCAAAATAGTTTGTCCCTGAAAATTATGAAGACATGATCTATGTTTCTCTCTGTGCCAGTGGTGGTGGTGGTTCTGGACCCACGGGCAACAATTTTTAAAAAATCTTTTGTTTGTGGCCGGCTCTGCCAACCATGGGGGCGGGGATGTCTCAGCATGTGGTGTGGGCAGTATAACCATGGCCCATCCCTGTGCACTTGCCTAAGCTTGTCTAAGCACGTCTTTCAGACTGCTGAGCTATCTCGCTGGGACTGGGCAACAGGTGTTTGTCTGTTGGTTGGTTGGTTGGTTGGTTTGAAATGTATTTAGAAGGATTTTTTTTTTCTTGCTCCAAATGCCTTCAGGGCAGGTTTGGCTGGCTTGAGTTGTGGGGATCGAACCCCAGCCTCCTGAGCCTGACAGCTTTGTGGAAGCAGCCACTTAAAGAACTGAGCTAGGACCGGGCCTCCTGAAATGTATTTAGTACAGGGCTTACTGGGTTTCACTTTGTAGATCGGACTCATAGTAATCTTCCTGTCTTCAGCCTCCCAAGCACCGGGATTACAAGCGCACACCACCATGCCCAGTCTCACTGGCCAATTCAGAGGGCCCTAGGGGGTGGGGCCGGCATAGCACGCCGGGATGGAACCCTGGTCCCTCTGCTTTGCCTAAGCAGGCACTTTAATCGGCTGAGCTATCTGGCCAGCCCTGTTTTTTAATTATGTTTTTTCCTTTATTTTAAATTGTCCAAATATATATAAAGCTCCCCAAATCTGCAGAAAGTCCTAACACCAATCGGATATGGCTGAAAGCACACAGACTTTAACCCAGGTTGCTGGTATTTCTAAATCCAGAAGCAAGAATCGTTCTAAGACTCTAGTTCAGGACATGCATACTTGACTAGTGTACAGAGAATTCTGCTGGACACCAAGTGATTTTCAAATTCACAAGATGAACAGGATGGACCGGTGGGTGGAAAGAATAGCAAAAAAGCTATGCTGTGATAGCACATGCACTAACACAGATTTGTGACAAGGTACCACAGACTGATAACCGCATATTCCAGCAGGTGGTCTTGGGCATTCACTGGAAAATTCCCGTAAGTTTCAATTAACATAAATGAGCAGGGGACAGAGTAGAGCGCTGTTGTCCTCTTAGAGGCTAAAAACTCCAGCACTCTTCTCCCCACCCACGTCTTGGGGGTCCCCAGGAGGGCTCCTTTACCAGGCACTGCCCGCCCCCATCAAGCCCAGAATCCCTGCATCAGGGCCGCCCACTCTCCCTGCTCCAGCCTCCGGCCTCCTCACTCCGGAAAGAAGTCCTCGGTTCCAGGGAGCCTGACAGTTCTCTGGACCTTAATAAGCACAGCTCCCGCGTC
>NW_004525139.1:77979-90485 GCF_000260255.1 Octodon degus
GAGCCTTCTGGGACTTGTAGTCCGTCCATCCTCACAAGGCACCTCTGGTGCAGATAATGGCTCTGGTGTGCTCAGGGGCGCTAGTGGGGGTGGGGGTGGGGGTGGGGAACAATGCAGTGCTAAGTTTCAAAGTAGTAAAGAGAAGTGAGTCATCACATACAAGGAAGCCTCTGTGTTTCCTTGGGCATTTCCGTTAAGTTTTCATTAGAGACCATGGAGACCAAAAGATGAGATAAAATATTTAAGTTGTGAAAGAAACTAAGAGTATGAGCCAAAGTTTATTGTTTGGCAAAACTGACAAGAATGGAGGAGAAATTAAGACCATAACACCTAAAAAGCAGTAGAGGGACGTCATTCACAGTGGGCTTGCCTTAAGGCAGCTGAAGGAGGTCAAATGCAGGCTAAAATAAATTACACTAGACAGCAACTCAAAGCCATGAAGAAATACCACTGAATAAATAGACCATATAGGTGATTATAAATGTTGGCACTATTGGTTAGTAGGTTTATAATTCCTCTTCATTCCCTCCTATAATTTACTCCTCCCTCCTTTTTTTTTTTTTTTTTCTTTTAAACACCAATGAATAAACCTTTTCTTTTTCGCAGAACTGGGGATAGAGCTCAGGCCCTTGCACTTGCCAGGCAAGTGCTTATTCTACTGAACTATCTTTTCAGCCCCTAACAGCAATGAAAAAATCATTACTTATAATCCTGTGTGAATATGCACACAATATATAAACTTCTAATCTAGAACAATAACAACATAATGTTAGAGGATACATATAGATATGAACACAATTTTTGTAAACTTTAGACTTTAATATTTTTATTATTAAAACGAGGCTTTTCTGTTTAAGATGTTGACTTTAACCCATGTAACCAAAGAGAAAATATAGAAAAACATACATACAAAGAAAAACCTAATCAACATGAACACAAAAATGGTCACTAAAGGCAAAATGACAGTTTCATGGAATCGCTAGAGGATGAAGAAGACAAATTTAAAAAATGGTTAGCAGCATATGTTTTCTAACATTTACCTAATAAAAGTCTTCTTTTTGAAAAAGAGAATGGTACATTGGTTAAAAAAACCAGATGATCTGCTAATATAGGGTAGTCATTTCAGAGAAGCAAACTAAGCAACTAATATGAAAAGCATGGGAAAAGGAATTCTGTCCAACAATCACCACAAATGAGTAGAGGAGACTGTAACTGTATTATAGATGCTAAGTCAAAGCCATTACAAGAGGCTGGTGAGATGGTTCAGTGGTCTAAAGCACCTACTTAGAACAAGCTAAGCTTAAGCGAAGCACAGGGACCGCAGTTCAATCCCCCAGCACCACATGCCAGCCAGCCCCGCCCCCTGGTGGGCTGAGCTGGCCACACACACGCAAATAAATAAATAAATGTTTTTTTTTTAAAAAAAGGTCTCTGGACCTTAAAAAAAAAAAAAAAAAAAGCCATTACAAGAGAAACTGTCAGAAAAAAATGAAGGCCAAAGACATAGTTCCTAGAAAGCATCTACTTGCTAACTGGCACACTAATGTAAAAACAGTGGGAGAAGTGAAGGGAAAAAGAGAGTATTGTAGAGTTGTAGTTACAGAGACTTCAATAATCCACTCTCAATGTTGGACTAACCAAGTATAAATAGGATTGCAATGGAAATCCAGGACTTGGACAGCACTGTTGGTGCATTAGTTGATACACTGTGTCAACTTGACTGAATTAGCTCTGGCAGATCTCAGCTTGCAGATCTCAGCGTGGGGGACTAGCCCTGCAGGTGGGCAGGGCACAGGAATTGAGAAAGGCAGGAAGCTGCCCTGCCTGCTTTCCTGCTGCCCCGCCCTGCTTCCGTGGAGAAGTCCCAGTCTTCCGAGGAGCTTGGTCTTCACAGCCCCACCACTTTGGAGGAGCTCCACGTGGAGCGCAGTCAGCGCAGAAGGAAGAGAGAGGCTTGATGGCAGCTGCTGCTCCTCCTCTGCTCTTCATTGTTTTCTGCCGCGTGAACTGCTGTCGTTTGCCTTGGGGCCAGCGGAATATGGACTGAACCCTCTAGTAACTGTGAGCTAAATAAACCTTTCCTTCCTTCATTTTGAGTGTCTGGGAGTAAAAAGTAACTAAAACAGTTGGTCACTGGGGCCTAACACACAGATGGAGAACATGCCACCCAGCAACTGCAGGGCGCTCCGCTTCCTCAGGTGCAAATGGAACATTCTCTAGGACAGACCAAGCAGTAATCCAAAAGCAATCTCAATCCACTGTTAAAAATTGGACTCCTATAAAATTATTTTGTGCCCTCATGGAAGAAGTATGAAACCACAGAAGGAAAACGGACAGCTAAGTGGAAACTAACCAGCATATTCTGAAATACCCAATGGGTCAAAGAATAGGAAATAACTTGGGAAGGACGGCAAGGAAAGCACTGTGTACGGAAACATGGAACATACAGCAACAGCAGAAATCAGAGGGAAGATGCACAACTGCCCGAACTTGCATTAAAAATAACAAGGTCTAAAGACAAAAACTGAACTGTAGAACATAGCAAACTAGAAAACTAAAAACATGCCAAATCCAAAAGTAGCCGAGGGAAAAAGATGAAAGAACAGAGACAAAGAAAGCTTTGTGTGGTAACCCTGACAGGAAGAGGAGCCGAGAGGATGGCACGCTCACGGACAGTCTGGGCAATTTAGCATGGACTTGTCTCAGCACGGGTGTGTGTGGGTGCAGGGATGCAGTTCAGTGCTTCCAGGATTCACACCCACCCCCCCACACACACACACACCCACACACACGTTCATGTGCACACAGTGAGAATACTGGGTAGGAACACAATACATAAAATACATGAAACTAAAATTGGTTGATGATAAATATCCACAACACTGATCAACCTATTGCTAGGTGGGATATGAAGAGGGAAGATAAGAAAGATTTGAGAGAGCATGTTACTGCAGAATTTTAGAAAATAAAAAATAATTGAGAGAGTGTTTTAAACAATTCTATAGTTAAAATGGAGAAATTTCTGGGGACACATAACTTACTTAAACAGAAGTAGTAAGGACTAGGACCTCTGAGCAGATCTCACAGTACTAAGGAGACTGTCAACAGTAAGACAGTGGACCAACACAGAAAAGCCCAGGGCCACTGGGCTTCACTGGAGAAGTAACCAATCATTGACAGCAGAACTAAACCAAATACTTCCCAAGCTTTACCAAAAATAAATACAGGCAAGCACTTGGTCTAATTCCAAGAACACACAAGTATACTATAAGAAAAAAGTAGGAAGAGGAGAAGGAGAACAAGGAGAAAGAGAAGAACAAGGAGGAGAAGAAACAAACCTCTACCCTTGAGGAATTCTGACACAAACATCTTTAACAAAATACTGGCAAACTGACTGTAACTGTATATCAAAAATTAGGGCTAGGGATGCTGCTGAGTGAGGGATGATTAGCTAGCCCTCCCCAGCCTCTGGGAACTGTCCCCAGTACTGCAACTACACTTACACACATGTGTGTCTGACATGGGAAAGAAAGCTAAATAACTGCCATTTTGTGTTCTAGTGTCATTTTAAAGCTTGAGTTTCTGTTTACTTAAGTTTGCTTTTTATAACTGTTGCTTCTTATAGTACCTCGAGCCAAAACGTCGAACACCTGTGTCCCTAGTCACACGCTAAGCCCATGCATTGTAATGTCTCTGAAGCTGCGCTAAATCTCATCAGCACCACCACCCTAGACCTGGAAGTAGAACTGCATAAGCATCCCCCCTCCTTCCCTTCGGGGTCAGTGCTCGCTCATGTACTGGCTGCCCACCACCGGCCCCCAGTACATTTGCTTATTTCTACATCTACCCTCTGTTGGGGGGTTCAAATAAGAACACTTGTTTGTGGCAATATTTGGAGGCCCAAGCCAGATCCCTGTGGACAGCCCACTGACTCAGATTCTGAATCTGTGACCTAGGAGACCACTGGTGCCTTGGCTGAATGCAGTCGGTCACCTAGGCCACAGACTATGGAGAAGGATCAAGGGTCAAGCTCCACGGAGCAAGACAGTCAAGGCTGCCCGGCCAGGCATTATAAGATTTGTTTTAGCCTTTGCCTTCTCCAGGGACCTTCTCTGCCAGGACTGGGAATTGTGCAATTTGTGGCCCTGACCTCTAGACATGGGGGGCATTTGTCCTGACCCACCCAGGTCATGGATTGGGAGGTTGTGGGAGCCCCGTCACCGAGTCTAGCAGCCCTGTTTGTTAAAAATAATAAAAAAAAGAAAACATTAAAAAAAAAAAGGTGTTTGGTTTTCCCAACACGAGAATTACCTATTTTTCATAGTTTTTCTTCTGAGTTTTGTTCTCTGCATGGTTGTTTGTGTGGTTGCCCTGCCCTGTGCCCGTGATTTCAGGTGTCAGCCACCACCATTCTTGCTACCTTCAGGATCGTGAGCATCAGACTCCTTCTGGGCTTGCCTGGACCTTTCTTCACTGTCACTTTACCTGAGACCCTGATAAAGATCAATTGGCAAAAGCAGTGGCCAGCTTCACAGCTGTCTCCAGCCTGGCGCGCTGGGGATGTCTGTGTGGATTTCTGGTGAAACGGGCTTGGAGGGACGAGGTAGGAGACATGTGATCTAACTACAATCCAACTCAGATTCTCGGTATGGGGACCACGCCCTCGAAGCCCACTGCATTAGGATATATGCTCAATAGCTTCGATTCAAAATGGTTATGCGGTGAGATAAAGCCAGGGAGGCTGACAACATTGTGTGAAAGGCAGTGGCCATCTTTTGGTGCTGTGTGGCCAGCAGAGGAGACTGTAGAGCCTCAGACAACTGTGCAAATTGGGAATGTGGTTACAGGCAAGCCCAGCCACCTGTGTCCTTATATTGACTCTTGGTTACCTGCAGTTTCACCCCTTCCCCGTTGGTTCTGAACGTATAAATGGGGGTGTCCTGAGTGTGTCCTCATTTGAAAGGGAAAAGACCCCTCTGAAAAGTCACCACTGGGAGTCCTACCCTCTGTCCCAGAGGAGGGTGACCTCCCTTGCCATGCCCTCACTGTCTGCTGCTCCACCACTCTATCCAGCGACAGACAGGACCAGACTCCACCTCTGCGGACACAATATCTACTTGTCCTGCACAGGCTCACCCCACCCCTACGTGCCAGGGGCTGGCCTGATCTGTAATGGTTTATGTCCCTTTTGCACTAGTGACCTACATAATCAAAAATCCCAAACCCACCTTCTATCACATGAGCTGAGAGAAATGGTCTTTATTTCCTGGGCTGGGGAGATAGCTCAGAGGTCTAAGCGCCTGCCTGGCAAGCGCGAGTACCTGTGTTCAATCCCCGGTACCGCATGCTATGCTGGCCCTGTGCAGAGCTGGCCACTGAACCCAGGGGTGGTGTCACACACCTGTAATCTCGGCACTGGGGAAACTGGAACAGGAAGATCACTAAGAGTCTGAGCTGTGTAGTGAGACCCTGAATCAAATACATAAATGGATAAAAGATTTTTAAAATCTATGTAAAAAAATGTAGAAAGGCTTTCACCTCACCTCAGAGTTAGAAATGCTAAAGAGACGATCTTGAGCCCACACTCTGGGGAGAAAGTGGGCCCTGAACTGCAATACCACTCAGCCTGTGATGTACTTAGCGCCCAAACTGTCTTGGTTTGACAGTCTTGTGCAAGTCACCTCTGGTGTTACGTGTGCAACTGAAAAGAATGTTTGTCTGTGTGAACATGTGTGCTTATTGCACCTAGGAATTTGACACAAGTCAGACATTGCCTATTCTGAGACTCTACACTGCAAAATATAATGAATCAAAAGGTTTTTTTTCTTTGAAATTGCTTAAGTATCCTTTCTACATCATAAAAATCACCGGCAGGCCACATTCAGTGAACACGGGAGCAAGAGGGCTATTCTGGGCAGGCCACTTCGGTGAGTGAAAGTCTTCAGAGGAAACTGCAAAGAAGCAGGCCATGAAACAGACCACACTGCAGATGCAGAAGGCCCTTGCAGAAGACTCCGCATGAGATTCCACTCATGGGGAGATGCAGAAAAAAAGAAAGGAAGAATGTAATCCCAAATTATTTTGGGAGCAGATGGAAAGCCTAAGTATATCTGCAGCTTGCTAAAAGCAGTTGAGATCAGAGAAAAGGAACAGGATAAAATAATGAAAAAGAAAATACAGAGAACAAGAAATGGAAAAAGAACTTGATGATGAGGCATTTGTGACATCTGCGTATTTTTTTAAAAAATGCAAGAAAGAGCTGAAAAAGAAGAAAGAGAAGGACAGGCTGCTGCACGAGAAGAATGTTTACATGTAACCAAGCAAAAATATTTCAGGGGATTTTATAGACAACTATGAAATCAAGCAGTTGGTGAGGAAGAAGTACCAAAATGCAGCTTGCATGAAGCTAGTTCCAGAATAAAGGAAGAGAAATCAAGAGGTTCCTCAGATGAAGTAAAGTCAGAGAACAGAATACCACAGGAGAAATGTATTACCCAAACTCCTGTGACTGAGAAGGAAAACCCAGATGCAGTGATTTGATACTAACAGTGGAGATGACAAAATGGAAGAAAACAAACTGGACTGTAGAAGGGCGAGGGGCCAGAGACCTCCAGGACTTATTCCAAGCATCTCAAGAACCAGACTCACTCAAGATCATCTGGTGAAGAAAGGGAGCTTAGTACCAAATGCCACACCAAAAGTTCCAAGTGCTGAGGGTGTGAGAAAGGGGGAGATCAACACCAAGGAAGGCAGTGCAGAGACCAGGAGGACTATGACACTGACCGTGAGCACAGAAAAGCGAAGGATTCTCAGAAGCCCAGAGAAAGCCAGTCACAGAGATCCCACTGGAAGAGCCATGAACAGGAAGATGATCCAAGGAGAGATTAGAGAGAAAGAAATGACAGAGAACCGAAAAGAGAGAAATACTCAACAGAACAAGAAAGAGATAGACAACAAGATTATCACAACCTCTCCTACTCTGTAAGAGATCAGACAGCACTGTAGTGTTAATAAAGAGAAGGATAGGCTGCTGCATGAGAAGAGCGTTTGCATGTAACCAAGCAAAAAGGTCTCAGGGGATTTTATAGACAACTATGAAATCAAGCAGTTGGTGAGGAAGAAGTACCAAAGGGTGAGATCCTGGGACCAGGACTGCCTAGACCAGGTAACAGACTAAACTGGAGCTCCCACTCTGTAACTCAAAGCTGGCTGACTAGGCATGCACCATGCCAGGGCCTCATTTGCCCCATCTGTGGTAAGCAGAGAGCATCAGCCAGCTCACACCTAGATGTGTGTCAGCTGTCAGTGTTGAAAATGTGACGTTCCCCGCTTCCAACAAGTAAAAACCAATGTGAAACCATGCAAACCAGACCAGCCACAATCGGAGTCCTTCCACCAAAGAAGTTGTGCTGCATTGCGGTCACCTGGGCCTTTTTCCAGACACCATCGTATCACCTCTTGGTGGCCTCCTGCATTGTGGTGCTGTGAGCCTGCTTATCCTGGCCATGGGGCTTCAGCGCTGTGCTTTGTCCCTGCAGTGTGGTATCATGGAGGATCGAGGGAAAAGTGAATGTGCTTGTGAGGCAGTGCGTTCAGCATATAAGAATTCCACACACGTCCAGGTCTAAGTGCTTTGGAGTTTTTCTTTGAAGGAGAGAGGTTAGGGTAAGACCAAGCCATTAGAGCAGAGAGTATTCATTGCATTAGGTGGGATCTGAGGAAAATTCTGATCCCTTCTGGCTTCTCAGAAAAAGTGGCACAGGGCTTGGGAGTTAGCTCAGTAGAATGGGTGCTTGCCGGGCAAGAAAAAGTGAGCAGGGTAAGAACAGGATAAGCCCCACTGATGGGGCAGACCAAGAGATGAGATCTCCATCCAGGTAGGCTGGGGAGGAGGACCATTGTCTCAGCTGAGGAAAGAGCCCGAGATCTAAGGGAGTTCCTCAAATCCCTTGGAATAGAGTCCTGCACCCAGCTATCCTGAAACAGGAGTTGAGTGGAAAGAGCAGAAGGAAACGTGGACACTTGCAGCCCAAGAGAAAGTGCTTTTGCTCTCTGGATATTTGGGCATAAATGAGGGCTTTTTCAGGAAGAAATGACAGAATGCCCCCTACAGCGCCTGTGTTAAGGCCAAGGTACTGTGGATAATGACTTTTGGGTTAAATATAGCACAGAAAGTCCACTCAGGTGACACCACCAGCCCCCAAGGACAGGTGTACTCTATGGAGAGTTCTGAGAAGTGTGAGCAACTTCCTATGGACAAGAGTAGAGAGGGTGGGCCGGCATGAAGCTGAGCGACACAGTGCCTTCCTGGAAAACACAAGGATCTGTGTTCAAGTCTTGGTAACAAAAAAAAGAAGGAGGAGGAGGGGGAGGGGGAGGGGAGGAGAAGGAAGAGGGGGACGGGGAGGAGGAGGAGGAAGAGGAAGAGGAAGAAGAAAAGAAGAAAAGAAGAAGAAGAAGAAGAAGAAGAAGAAGAAGAAGAAGAAGAAGAAGAAGAAGAAGAAGAAGAAAGAAGAAGAAGAAGAAGAAGAAGAAGAAGAAGAAGAAGAAGAAGAAGAAGAAGAAGACGACAGTGGTCAGGCTGAGCTATGAGGTTGAGCCCAGACTTTTGCTACACAGTGTTGAACAGATGAGAGAGTGGTCTGAAACCTTTGTGAATTTGCAATTAGTAGAACGTGCTAACTGGTCATGATTTCAGAGGAAGAAAAGACTGTGATGCCTCTCAGCAGTCCCCTTTGGTGACTTGGTTTTGGAAGATGTTACAGGGCTGTTGTATGGGACACTCCTGCCTGGGAGCTTGATCCAGGCTGCAGTCCTTGTCCTCTAGTGCAGTCTCTTTGTCGTGTGCTGCCTGGTTCTGTGGAGCAGATGGTCCCAGACACGGTCCCTGTGGTTCACAACCTGGCTGGGAGATGGTCCTGGAGCACATCTGCTAATTCCCTGTGGCTGTGAGTGGCTGTGGGTTGGCCAGGCCTAGAAATCGCTGTTAGTGACACTTCCTGTGCCCAGCCTGCTCACCTCCCCTTGTCCCTCGATAAAGTACTGTTGCTGACCCTCACGTAGCCCACTGAGTTTTCCTGAATGTCTTTTATAATTTTTCTCAAGGGTGACTTGCCTTCCCAGGTGTTAGTTCCCCAGGGGAAGGACAAAGAAAACAGTGACCTTGGGGCCGGGGAGATGGCTCAGTAGAATAGGTGCTTCCCTGGCAAGTGCAAGGGTCTGAGTTCAATCCCCAGCTCTGGAAAAGAAAGAAAGAAAGAAAGAAAGAAAGAAAGAAAGAAAGAAAGAAAGAAAGAAAGAAAGAAAGAAAGAAAGAAAGAAAACAGTGACCTCTGTGGAATGTTCAATAATAGTATTTTAATCTCCTAAAAGATATGTCCCCATGAAGGCATTTATTGGTATTAAGCAATCATGAAAGCTTTTTTTTTTTGTAATGGGAATTCAGAAGTTTTCTTATTTAATTATCATAGAATCCCAGTTTCTTAAGGGCTGGCCAGGTAGCTCAGTGGATTAAACCACCTAAGTAAGCAGACATGGAGACCGGGGTTTGATCACCAGCATGCCCTGCCCCAGGGGCACACTGAGAAGGCGATTGAGACTGGACATGGCAGTGAGGGCCTGTAATCCCAGCACTTGGGAGGCTGAAAACAGGACGATCACTATGAGTCCGATCTATGTAGTAACACCCTGTAGAAAATATACTAAATACATTAAGAAAAAAAAAAGAATCCCAGTTTCTTGGCTAAGATCAAGTGTACCTTCTTATTTTATTCTTCAACTTGGGTTTATTATAATATTATTAATGTCATTATTATTAAATTTTTTCACATCAGTAAACTTTGTGCCTCAGGCTTTGCAGGAAGGCACTGTGCCACTTAGCTACATCCCCAGCCCTATTTCATAAAATAACTTAGTCACCAAAGATACTTTGGGAGCTGATGAGACTCGTCAGCAGACTAACGTGCCTGCTTAGGCAAGCTTAGGCGAAAGTGTAAGGAATGCAGGTTCAATCCCCAGTACCATGTCTCATGCCAGCCCTGTGGTATGCCTGCAATCCCAGCACTGGGGAGGCTGAAAGCAAGAGGATCACCCCAAGTCCAGGCTGAATAGTGACACTGTCTAACAATGAAATACAAAAAAAAAAAAAAAAAAAAAAAAACTTTAAAAAGGAAGTACTACAGCTGGTCTGATAGCGCAGTGGATTAAAGCACCTGCTTAGGCAGACACAGGGGCCTCGAGTTCAATTCCCAGCTTGTCATGTCAGCCCTGCCCCCCCCCCAGGGAAGGCTGAGATGGTCATTGAGACTGGGTGTGGTGGCACCTTCCTATAATCCTAGTGCTTGGGAGACTGAAAGCAGGAGGATCACTATGAATCTAATCTTTGTAGAGAGACCCTGTACTAAATACATTTTTAAAAAAAAAGAAAGAAATACTTTGTATCAGGTGTGGTATAGAAAGTTTTTAAAAAACTATCAAGTTTTTATGATGTTTTTAATCATTACGGGGAATAGTGATTAATACATTGTGTCAACTTGAGAAGTTTAATTAAGTGACTCGAGAGAGAACTAGGATTCTTCCTTTGTAAACATCCTTATCCTGTGCAAGAGAGTGAGTCCTACACCCTCGGTCCCAGGGTAGCTTATTTATAATATAAGGAGGGGAGAGAGGCTGGCTAGATGCTGCAGCTCCAGCCCTTCCCTTTGCTCTTTGCTGTTTTCTGCTGCCATGACCTGCTGCCCTCTGCCATGTGCCACTCTGCCTTGGAGCCAGCCAAGTATAGACTAAAATCTCCACAAACTGGGAGCTAAATAAACTTTTCCTTCCCGCATTTTGAGCATCAAGTATTGATCCCAGTAATGAGTAAAAAGTAGCCAACACAGAATTTGGTACCAGGAGTGGGTGCGTTGCTATGCCTACCTGACCATATAGTTCAAGAACTTTTGGAAATATCTTACGGGAAGAGATAAGACAGGTTTAGAGATTTCACATACTAGAGAAGAGCTAGAATGGTTTTGCCTCTTCTTTATGAGAGATTCTGGTCAGAACTCAGAAGACCAGAATGCTAATCGAAATCCTGCCTACAAAGTCCAGGTGGTGAGGTTTCTCCTGGGGAAAAAGGACTGAATTGGTTGTGGGGCTCCAGACGATTTGTGTTATGGGTCAGTAGAAAGTTTGTCTGAGTTTTGCAAGTCTCCTGAGACTAAAATTGTTACTTTTTGCAAAAGAAATTTCATGATAGTCAAATATTGAGGCAGCAGCATGGCTGTTCTTAGGGGCTTTTGGCCAGACTTATGTTAAAAATCAAGAGCAAAGAGCCTGGCAGGATGATTAAAAATGGGAGTTTGGCCAGACAAAAAGCTCCAATAAAGCTGTGGCATGCAAAGATAGAACTGAGAGGATCTCCATTGCTGAAAAGAAACAACTGTAAAAAAGATGTCCTGAGGGGCTGGGGTGATGGCTCAGTAGACTAAGCATGCAAGGGCCTGAGTTCAATCCCCAGTTCTGGAAAAAAAAAAAAAAAAGATGTCCTGAGGACATCACAGGAGGTGGCAGGTTCTTGACCTTTGCAGCCTCAAAATCACAGGGGTGAGGGACTTTGCTCTGAAGAAAAAGCTGCAGAGCCCCATGTCCCAGAATGGAGGCAGCAGCATAGCAGGTTCCAAAATAGAGGCAGTGGCCACAGCAGATTGCAGAATGGTGCCAGCATAGATAATTTGTTTCTCAAAATCAGAATCAGTGTTCAGCAATCCAGGTACTTGACCCCTACAGCCAAAGAAAAAAGGAAAAAGCCTGGCTACTGCTCCAGCTGGCAGCAGCCCTTGGCATCATTCATGTGGCCTTGGTTTTAGGTGCATGCAGAACTCAAGAGTTCTGAGGTTAAGAAAGCTTCCACCCAGATTTCGTAAGGCCTGGGAGGCCAGGCAATGTGTCCCTGAGAGGGCAGTGCATAAAGCTGTGAGTGAAAATCCTGTTCAATAAAAACCTCAGAAGTTAAAAAAAAAAAAAAAAAGCCAAAAATAGATTGTCTAAGGAGAGCTACAAGGGGAAAGCAAAGCCAGCCCCTCTCTGCAAACACCATGGGAGCCACCAGCAAAAGTGCCATAGGGGTAAAACTATAGCAGGCTTTTACAGCTCACAACCCGTTACAGGTTACATCGGTTATTCTACATGGAACTACAGGACTTGATGTTCGCCCTTCTACACTTTGGACTTATTTTGGTTCCAATTGTTCGTATCCAGCTGTATTTATGTTTTGCAATGGTAATGTTCATCTTGTGCCTTTAAATGCTGAGAGTGTTTAACTTTTCATTTCTACAGGGGCTCACAACTAAGAGTTTGCCTTAGATCTTGGAGGCTTGGGACTTGGACTTTTCAGCATTGCTGAAACTGTTAGGACTTGGGCAACTCTTAGAGATGGACTAGAATGGCTGCTGCACAAAGGGATGTGCATGAGTCTTTGGGGGAGAGAGTGCCCAGGGTCAAAATGTCATAGTTCTAATGTACTA
>NW_004525139.1:115728-116910 GCF_000260255.1 Octodon degus
CAAAATAAGCAGGTAAACATCTACACTGACAGCAGGCATGCTTTTGCTACCCTACATGTACATGGAGCTATTTATCAGGAACAAGGTCTATTAACCACAGGTGAACATAAGATTAAAAATGCCCAAGAGATTCTAGACTTGCTTACAGCCCTGTGGCTCCCTAAAAAGGTGGCAATAATCCAATGCCAGGGACACCAAAAGGTAAACTCTCCAGTGGCCTGAGAAAATGCTCTGGCAGATGCCACAGCCAAGGAGGTGACACAAAAACCAGTGGGGCCACTCAAGGCACTCTTGCCTGTCCTGCCACCCAGCGTGCTAGATCAGCCCACTTACTCTGATACAGATCTTTTGTTGGCTAAAAGCTTAAAAACCACAACAACACAAGATGGCTGGCAAATGCTGCCAGACAGCAGCATTCTCCTTCCTGAGGCACTAGGCTGAGAGCTCATTCAACAGATACACTAAGGGACTCACTTGGGAGAAAATAAATTAGCTAAACTGTTTCGGAAATCCTATTTCATACCCAAACTGAATTAAATGACTAAGGAAACCAGCCGACAGTGTCTCCACTATGCCCAGGTAAACCCCAGCAAGATCACTTCTAAACCTGGACAGCACACTAGAGGTATGTCTCCTGGGGAATGTTGGGAAATTAATTTCACTAAAATGATTCCAGAAAAAGGAAGATACCGCTACCTCCTTGTTTTAGTGGATACCTTTACTGGATGAACAGAGGCCTATGTCACCCAATCAGAGTCAGTTCTGATAGGGACAAAAAAGTTATTGACAGAGATTATTCCCAGATTTGGCCTACCCATTACTATGGGGTCCGACAATGATCCAGCTTTTTATAGCACAGGTTACCAAAAGTGTGTCCCAGGCCCTAAAATTAAAATAAAAGCTACATTATACATATAGGCCTCAGAGTTCAGGTCATATTAAAAAAATAAATTAGACTCTTAAAAAACATGTCAAAACTAGGGTTGGGGACTGACAAAAACTGGGTGAGTCCCCTTCCTTTTGCTTTATTGTGAGCCCGCTATACTCCCTATGTACACAGGATCACTCCCTTTGAATCTATGTATGGTTGGCCACCTCCCTTAATCCCCAAACTGGGGGAAGAAAACCTGACATCCATTTTTTTTTTTGACATCAGTTATTTTTATTTTAAAGAAAAAAAAA
>NW_004525139.1:118600-119711 GCF_000260255.1 Octodon degus
GCACAGTCTACTCTACAGGCCACACACTCCCTCTTCCACCATCAACATTCAAGACCAGAACAACTTGACAGTCCACTGGCTGCAGAACCTGGCTCTCTGGTGTAGATAAAAAAGTGAGATCTATCCACATTGGGACCTTGCTGGGTAGGACCTTATCCTGTCATCCTGAGCACGCCCATCTCGGCCAAGGTAGCTAAAAAGAGACACTAAATTGATCACACCCACATTAAGCCAGCTGCAGTGGACAAAAACTCAACAAGATAGTCAATCAAAAAGACGCCCAATCCGTTCAAGGTCAAGTTAGTACACTAGGATATAGGTCTGGCCTGACTCTCTTTTCAGTTCTTATTATACATTAATACCTAAATTTCATGTGCTGTCAGCCATACCCACTGTGTCTATAATTAATTCCCATGATAACATTTGGGTAAAGATGACAAATACTCTTAGTCAACTTTCTGCTTGGAACAAACCTTAAATCTTCAATATGTGCTGAGTTCATGCCCAAGACCAGTGTACAAGCCTATAAAAGATAGTAAAAATTTAACTTTTTAAAAGCACATTTCTAAACCTGCCCCATATTATGACTTGGCTAATTGGGGACCAGTCTCATGTGATGTACCACCTGGTGCCCTACATTTTGTGACCCCAAAGACTGTCATTACTTTAAATAAAACGTGTGCAATTTATAAACTGTACTAAAAAAAGTTGTCACAGACTGTCAAGATTTCTAAATTGTTCTAGTCTTATAAAGTATCCATATAAAAATGGTAATATCTTATTACCCACTAGATGGTTTTTCACACGCAATGCATATACTTTTAACTATATCCCAGCTTATCTGGATAGAGTCTCCTGTTGTTTAAGCAGGCTGACTGTAATTCAAGATGATTTGATGGTACACCATTCAAAAACATCATCACCCCACAAGAGGAAAAAGTTTCTAACATCCTTCTTCCTCCTGACTGTAATGATTAAGTCACTTTCCTATCTGATGCAGAAGCCTATGCTGTGATACTCAGTGTTGTTAAAAACCTATACTTTGGTAAAATAGCAGAAAAACATATAAAACAATTGGGTTATAATGTGGCCAAAGCTCTTAATGTGACTT
>NW_004525140.1:0-731 GCF_000260255.1 Octodon degus
AATAGAATGATTTGTTCTAATGGTGTTTGTAAATAGGATCTCAAGTCCACATCTTGTACAGCAATTAACCACTAAGAATATATGCAGTGTATTATCTGTTGAAACTGTACTTCCGATTTGATTTGAAACTGTCTCATTGCTATCTGTGTATCAATAAAATTTTGAAAAAAAATATCTGGAGGCTGGTCAGATAGCTCAGCATATTTAACAGCTTGCAAGCAGGTGCAGGGGCCAGGGGTTCGATCCCCAGGCCTACCTTGCCGGTCCCTCCTCTGGGGCATGCTGAGACAGCAATTGAGACTGGGCATGGTGGCATGCACCTGTAATCCCAGCTCTTGGGAGGGTGTAAATTGATGGAACACTACCAGTCTGATTTACTAGTGAGACCGCGAACACTGTGTAGACCCTTCCCCAAAAATACGAAAGAAAAAAATGTCTGAATTAGAATTGAATTAGAATATATCAATCTTCAAATACTGTCTTTCATCTTATAGACAAGTCAATTGTGATCTAGAATGGGTTAGCATTGTAATAATAAACCCACAACTAGCATCATGTGTCATTTACTACACTGAGTGCTTTACACATTTCACCCTCAGAGCAGCCCTGTGGCAGTAGGTATTAACATCCTGATTTTCGTTTGATAATAACAATAAGCTTGTCCTCTGGATGGTTAACAACCTAAGTTTGCAGACCAAAATTAGAGAAAAAGGAGGGCTACAAGGAAAGCC
>NW_004525140.1:2651-4117 GCF_000260255.1 Octodon degus
TCCTCCTCCTCCTTTTCCTCTTCTTCCTCCTCCTCCTCCTTCTCCTTCTTCTCCTCCTTCTCCTCCTTCTCCTTCTTCTTTTTCTTAACTGCACACTCTGGCTATTTATCACTATTCTCTAGTACTAAGAAATACATGTTCCAAGTGGAACATTTGGGTCTTACATCAGAAACCAACTTGGTCTTTGATCCCTGGACCCTGATTCCTCTCACCATCAATCCCTGAATCATGCAGCAAGGCAAATGCTGGGTTTTCTCCCTTAGCTGTTCTTGTGGCCACAGCAATGTCTTCAGTTCTCCAGTTCCTCTGGCAGAGCCAACCTTGAAAGACTGCTTGAATTTTGGTCAAGATCAACATCACGGTTTTTTACTTGATCTAAATCATTTTGCCAGGTTGGTCTAGGAATGTTTCCAAGTCACACTATACAAGATTAAGGAGCATAAGTCTATCAGTAAAGATTTTTTTTTTCTTTGAAGAGTTATGAATTGGTAGGGAAAACTAGAAGGAAAGACAGAGCACACATACCAAACTGTTCAGCCAGATATTTGTCTTTGTTTTCAATTGTTTTCTCCAGAGACAGCATTTTATTTTATTTTATTTTATTTTTTTTGCTCTGAATGCCCTCAGGCATGATTTGTCTGGCTGGAGTGTTGTGGGAGTCGAACTACAGCAACCTGAGGCTCACAGCTTTGTGGAAGCAGCCACTTAAAGAACTGAGCTATGGCCAGGCCCCCAAGAGAGAGCATTTTAAAGAACATTTAGAAAGAAGACAGAAAGGGCCAATATCTTCAGAGAAGAAAAGATGAGTCATCTGAATAGAACAGTCTGGACCATTGTTTGCAAATGATATAAAAATCGCCATAAAATGCTGAAATCAAGGAATAGCAGATTGTAGTGCTCCAAAATTGTCTTTGCATTTTTGCCATGGCTTTATTTTGTTTTCCTTGAGGGAGAAGGCCATTATTCACACAGCCCAAAGGATCATAGAGTCATTTTTTTTCTGTCCACACCTGGCTAAATGGTCTCTGGTGCTATAAAGCTTGGGTAATACTTGAATTTGTTGATGGTAGGGTTGGGGTAACTGTGTTCGAAGAATACATTTTACCATTTTTCAGAAGGCTAAATAAGCAGGAGTTTCCAAAAACTGAGAAATCTCAAAACTTGGAAAACAGTATTTACATAATTACTCTACTGGAAATAATGGTAGAAACAAACAAAAATAGAAATGAGAAGTTGTGTATATTTGTAATAATAGCAAAAATAGGAAATAATGTTAATGTAAAGGAGGGAAAATGTCTTTAAAATAAATTATGGTTCATATATTTAGTGAGATATCAGTCCTGAAAAATGAATGTAGAGATATATTTGCTTGACATGAGAAGCATAGAATTCTTTATCCTATTTTTTAAAATATAATCTAATTTTTAAATTTTTTTATCATATTCTGTAGGGACTTAAAGTTCAAC
>NW_004525140.1:4862-22806 GCF_000260255.1 Octodon degus
GGTTGGGATAGATATATAGTTACATTCTGTTAATGAATAGAATGATTTGTTCTAATGGTGTTTGTAAATAGGATCACAAGTCCACATCTTGTACAGCAATTAACCACTAAGAAGAATATATGCAGTGTATTATTTGTTGAAAAATAAAAAAAAATAAAAAAATTATAAAAAAAATAAAAAAAAATAAAAAAAAGAGATATATTTGCTTGGATGAAAAAAATTCATAGTATATTGTTAAGGAACAAAATATAATCTTTCTTACTGTCTATATGTATATGTATATCTATTCTTTGGGTAATTTTTGTTTGTGATTATATAAGTTATTAATTTTTTCCACTAGAAACTTAGATTTAAAAAGGTTTTGTCAGCATGAAACAAATATTGAGGAGTGTTTCCCATGAGATTTCCTTATCTCCTTTTAAACAAGTGAAATGTATTTGTATGTGCAGAAAGACTCTTGTATCATAGTATTTAAATAAAAGAGAGGCTTTTATAAGTGAAACTCAATTATTTCACTTCTTTGCTCCAAACTCTCCAAAAGCTCCACATATAAAAACTTACAGATTGGGTGTGTGCAGTGGTGTACATCCTTAATGCCAGAACTTTTTGAACCAGCATGGGGAGTATAGCCATTTAGGGAGATCTTGTCTAAAAAATAGAAGATGATGTTTCTTGATATAAGTCATTGGGTTTAAATATCAGTATAGGACAAAAAGAAAAAGGAGAGAGAGAGAGAGAGAGAGAGAGAGAGAGAGAGAGAGAGAGAGAGAGAGACTTTAAAATGACATATAAAGTCCAACTCTTGCTGTCCCTTTATAATGTCTGACTTCATCTCTATTACTCTCTTCTGTCTCAGTCTTTGAAGCCACATTGGCCTTCATGCTGTCTCTAGAACTCAAGGCTTATTCTTTCCTTATGGCTTTTGTATTCGCCAGTCCCTTCGCCTGGGTTGCTGTTGCCTCAGGTTCTGTATGGCTAACACCATCTCTTTTAAATCTTTGCTCAAATATTTCTGATGAGGCCTGAACTGACCACTGTATTTAAATTTGCATCTGACCTCATTCTTAGAACTCTGCTTTCCCTGGATCTGGCATACATTTTTACCACTGGACCTACTACTTAAATGGTAGATATAACAGTGATTGTATTAGTCCATTTTAACTCTGTAAATTTTTTTAAAAAATATTTATTTGGTACAGGGTCTCACTATGCAGCTCAGACTCATAGTGATCCTCCTGTCTCAGCCTCCCCAGTGCTGGGATTACAGGGGTGCACCACTATGCCTGGATTCAGTGGTCACCTTGGCATGGGCCCAGCATAACATGCAGTGCTGGGGATTAAACCCGGTCCTTGTGCTTGTAGGCAGGCACCTAGATGACTGAGCTATTTTGCCAGTCTGTTGTTACTAACTCTTACCAGGAGAAGAGGCCTGTTTGGCTTACGGTTCTGAAGACGCAATGTCGAGGGGCCTCATTTAGGAACAGCTTTTTTACTTTCAAGGCAGCACAGGGCATCACATGGCAAACACAGGAGCACACATAGATTTCCCATGTGTTCCCCTTCTCTAAAGCCACAAATATTCAATTATGGAGATCCATTCTGTTTTTTTTTTTTTTTTTTTTGGTCCACAGTCATTTATTTGGAGATCCATTCTAATGAATTTATTTAATCCTAATTACTCTCTAAAGGCCCTCCCTTTTAACACGATGAAATTATTATTAAATTAAGTTCCATCCTCATAATATCTCACAATGGGCATTAAATATCAACCATGGCATTGAACACATTTGGGAGACACTCAAGCCTTATCCAGACCATAACAGTGATTCTTTTATTAAAAACACTCCAAATTCAATGTGTTGCATGGTTGACAGTAAAGATATTGATAAAATATTTTAGAAAATATGTATGTTGAATTTGTAGAAAAGTATAAGAATAATACAAATGTTATTTATGTTTGCACATATAATATTATCACCTGTTCAGGGAAATGAAGAAGGTTGAAAAAAACCTATAAAAAAGGAAGAAAAACATAAATGTAGTAAAAGCAAAATAAAGTAAAAGCACAAAATTTTAAAAATACAAATATGTGTGTTTTCAATAAAAATAAATTTGCTAAATTATCCAATTAAAAACAGACATTTATGTACTGGTTAACACACAGACACAGACATGCATGCGTGGGTGCACACATACACACAGATACAAACATTGAGGATATAGGGAAACAAAAAAATTGAAATAAAAGGTAGTAAAAGATGTTCATATATAGGAAATGAAAACTGGCAAAGCCATATTACTATTGCATGAAATACATTTTAAGGTTAAGTAAAGTGAAGATCAGTAAGTGGTTAATTGGACAAGGTTTATCACTCCTAGAATAAATGCACCTAAAAACATAACTTCAAGTATACAAAGAAAAAATATTAGAATTACAAATAGGAATTGATATATTTACTATGTATAACATTTGTCAAATTATTTATTCAGAATTTTAATAAAAATCTCAGTAATTTATAGATTAAGCCAATGAAAGTTAATAAAATTATGGAAGATTTAAATAGCTTAATTAACAAGCTAAAGAGGAGACATAGATAAAAACCAAAGCCTCACAGTTGGTGGAGGTACATTCTTCTCTAACTCATATAGATTATTTATAAAAATGGACTATATTCTGGACCATAGAGGAATAATTCAAAGAATCAACATCCTTTAGATCATGTTTTTTTTTCTCATGATCATTATGTTAGAAATCAATGACAATAAATGAATACGTTTTGATTTTTTTTTTTTTTTGACAGTACTGGGATTGAAATCAGGGCCTTGTATATGTCAGGTAAACATTTACCACTGAGTTACTTCCCCAGTACATTTTATTTATTTATAAAAGCAGGAGCTCACAAAGTTGCCTAATCTGGCCTTAACTGATCCACCTGTTTTAGTCTAGAGAGTTGCTGGGATTATGAGCATGTGCCAATTTACCTAGCTTGAAAACTTTTTTTTTTTTTTTGAAGTTCTGTGGTTCACTGTTTGACTTTCTTCATGGCCACCCAAGATGAACTGATTCTCTGCAAAAGCAAAATCCCAAGGTTCTGCAGCCCAGTGTGACTGACTGCCTTGTCACTCTGGACAACACATTTTCCAATTGGCTGTTGATAAGCAGGTTTACCAACTGACTCCTGAGCTAGTAAAGTACAAGGATCAAATAAAAAAGATGAAAGAGATACCTAGGAGCTTTAAAGCAAAAGCATATGTGTGACAGACAATGGGACAACCTTACCCAGCATTCCTTTAACATGGAAGTAGCCAACTAGTCCATCTAGTCATTGAAGGTCACAATGGATTTCATGAAACTGGTAGTAAAGGAAATGAAGGATATAAGTAAATGAAAACCGATTAGATTGAGGATTTATGAGACCAACCAGAGGATATGATGGAAGATTCAAATAAAATTCAAGGGGCACAATGTCACAGTTATGGCACTCCAGGATTCATTGAAGATGACCTAGAAGCAGTGTTGGATGCATTTTGGATGAGCTTCTAATGAAAGTAGTTCTTACTTGAGGCAGTGTCTTTGCTTGCAATATGGGAAATTGTTCCTGCTGATGTAAAAACAAAGGTGGAGTCCTGGTGGATGAATTTGGATGGTCACAGACCTCTGCTTCTTGGACTAGCAGGATTGAGGTAAATCATGTAAAATAAACATGTATTTTGGGCTTAGGAAGCATTTCCACATTTGTCACAAGAATTTTAGATTTGTTTCCTTTCTTTGAAGGAAAGGTTAATATACTTCCCTTTCTCTTTTTGCCCCTCCTGTCCCCTCCCCTCCCCTCTTCTCTCCCTGCTAAGGAACTCATTGCTTTGCAGAAGATTTCTTGGTACTAAAATTTGATTCTTTTTGTCTTATGGAAGACTAATAAAAAAGGATCCTTGGGTTTGTATGACTTTTTTCATTCATTAATAAATGAAATAAAACCAAGGAAATTAATATCTTTAATAAGTTCTATGACAGTACAACTCTACAGTCTTAATATGACCTAGATAAATTGAGAATATAAAATTGAGACTTAAAATTGTTCATCTTGTATTTCAAAAACACTTTTTATGATGGTATTTTAAAATTTATTTCTTTATTTATATGGTACAGGGTCTTGCTGTGCGGCATGGTGGTGGGGCTGGCATGGCATGCTTGGGTTTCTAGGGCTGGCATGGCATGCATTACCAGAGATAGAATAAGGTCCTTGCACTTTCCAGGAAGGTGTTTAGACTGCTGAGCTATCTCTCTAGTCCCACATTGTGGCATTTGGTCCTTGTTGGTCAAATGATGGCCCTTTGATAGGATTTGTGGTGTTTTGTGAGCAACTTGTTACAATGCCAATTTTTGGTATAGAATTTTCACTACTATATAATGGATGGATATTTTAATTGTATGGTTTTTTTCAGCCTGACTTGTGACCAAAATGAATGTTTATTGATATTTAATGTATAGGATAATTATTTATATTCAATACATTTTTTTCAAAAGAAAATGAATTCTATAATTAATTGATCTAAGATGAAGTCATATTGATAATGTGAAAATTTTAATATAGAGAATGGAGAAATTATGGTGTAGTTATGTAGGTGAGGTGATGTATTTATTAATTAGTTTGATTTGATTATCATGTCATATTCACATATATCAAAATATCACTCTATATCCCACTAGTATATACAACTATTATTTGTTAATTAAAATTTTACAAAAAGCAAAAGAACTTGTGGGAAACTTGTACTATGAAAGAAAGAAAGAAAGAAAGAAAGAAAGAAAGAAAGAAAGAAAAAAAGAAAGAAATTGGGCCAGGCAAATAGCTCAGTTAAAGCACCTGCAAGAAGGCTCAGGGGCTGGGGTTCCATCCCCAGGCCTGCAGTGCCGGCCCTGCCCCTAGGGTGTGCTGATGGCAATTGAGACTGGATGTGGTGGCGTGCGCCTGTAATCCCAACTCTTGGGAGGCTGTAAAAAGGCGGATCACTAGGAATCCTATCTAGTAGTGACACCCTGAACACCGTGTAGACCCTTACCTAAAAGTACAAAAAAACCCAAAACAAACAACCCCCCCCCAAAAAAAAAAGAAATTTAAAATTTACTGATGCTCCCAGAACTCTAGGAGGCTGAGGAAGGAGAGTCACAAGTATGAATCTGCCCTGGGAAACCTGGTATCTTAGTGAGGCTATCTCAAAATAAAAAATAAAAAGGGCTAAGGATATAGTTCATTATTTATATTTTTATGTATTTTTTATGTATTTGGTACAAGGCCTCTACATGGCTCAGACTCAGTGATCCTTCTGTTTTCAGCCTCCCCAGTGCTGGGATTATAGGCACATGCCATCACGCCTGGTCTCAGTGGTTGGATCAGCGTGAGTTGGGGTGGGGCTGGTGAGGCATGTGGTGCAGGGGATGGAACCCATGAGGATATAGTTCAATGAGAAGATTCTAGTGCCTAATCTCTAGTACCTAACACACACACACACACACACACACACACACACACACACACTACCTGTTTCAGTTTTTTTAGACATCTGGAAAAGCATAGTAGAATGAACAGAATTAAAAGGAGAAAATAACATAACTGGGCATAATGGTACATTTTTGTAAACTGAGCACTTGGTAGGCTGAGGCAGGAGGATTGCTGAGAGTTTACAGTAAGACTGGATTATGTAGTGAGTTCAAAGACATGCTGGACACTGTTTCAAAAAAGATAGGGTAATTAGTACAATTAAAATAAGATACAATAAAGAGAATCAAGAAATCAAAATTTGGCTCTAACATACTGATACCATTTGACAGTAAAACGTTCAAATATATGTCAAGATTTATATCAAAAAGTAAAAGACCACAGAAAAAATAAAGAATAAAAAGGAGAACATAAGTATAGATACAGTGGAGATTAAAAAGATAAAAGAAAATTTCTAATAATTTGATGCCAAAAATTTTATAATCAAAGTGCACAAATTCATGGAAAAGTGTTGCCCTTATTTGACTTAAGAAAATTTTAAAAACCTGAATTGGCCTACAAGCATTAAAGAAGTTGAATTGGGTGTTATGTATTTTTTCACAAAGGAAGTACTAGGCTAGAGTTTTTCTATTGAGTTCCAGAAAATATATAGGGAAAACATATCAACCTTAAAATTTTATTTCAAATAGTTCCTACTTGATTATATAGGGATGGTGTAATTTTTTTAAAATATATTTAGTACAGGGTCTACAGGATGTCACTACACATCAAAGTGATCCTCTTGTTTTCAGCCTCTGGATGGTGGAATCTTGATATCAGAATCAAGCAATGGAAAAGGGAAATTGCACACCAATTTCATTCCTGAAACTTGATGTAAAAATTCTCAAAAGCTCTTATAAATTCAGAAGTATATGCAAATGCAGTTACTAAGTTGAGTCTATCCCATAAGTGCAAAAATTATTCAGTATTATATTTAGATATCTATTATATAACAGTAAAATATTAGCCGATAAATGAAAAAGTTAAGAAATAGATATATTGCAATTAGTATGTGCATATCAGATGATATCTTAAAATTAAATACAAAGGGACAACTTGAGAGAAGACATTTGCAATTTATATAATGGACGAAAAATAAAAATTCTTTTTAAAAATTAGTAAAAAAAAAGAATGAAACCTAGCATAAAAATGAGCTAATGCATGACTGAGCATTGCACAGAAGAGAAAACAGAAATGACTAGAGAATCATGAAGAGATATTCAACCCCACTAGTAAGTAGCGAGATGAAGTACAATGATTTTATACCGATGTTAGTGGCAAAAAGAAAATGTATGATACTATCAAGTGTTACTGAAAATATAGTTAACGCAGAAACTCTTATATACTGATGAAATTGGTACAAAACTTTGGAAAATTTGGGATTATCCAATGTGTTGAAGATGTATAAGTCTTACCACCCTGCAGTAAGACTTTCATTATCATATGGTGGAGAAATTTTGCTCCTGTGAACTAAGAGATACTTACAAGAATATTCACATTTATGAGAAAGGGTATTAAAAAAAGAAAAGCACTGAATTATGTACATGTATGCACATGTACTCACTCCAAAAGATGATTGCAAAAATTATGTGTTGCAAATAGGTACTAATAAAAAATTAAAACAAATAGTCAGAGTCACATTGTTTATGATAGCCCCATTGAGGAGTAATTCAAATGTGCAGTGGCAGGAAATTAGACACGCACATTGTGAGCACTTCATGCTGTGGAATTCTATACTGCAGTGGACAATGAATGGCTTTCACCTAGATCATATCAACACGATGCCTCTCACAAACAAAACACAGAGTGAAAAAGCGAGTTGTAGGAGACCAAGAACAAAATTAAACAATATATATTTAAAGCAATAAAGTTGTGTGCTGAAATGTTGTGAAAATCCGAGTAGTGATAAAACTCAGTTCAAGATTGGGGGACAAAAGGGAGGTGGGACAGGATTACCACGGACACAGCCCCAGGGTACTGGTCCACTGTATTCTTTATGAATGACATAATGATGACCTCTGGAGCTGGAAAACAGGAGTCTTCAGAGAGAGAAGAGTGCAGAATATTCAATATTAATGGAAATGTTTAGGTTCTCAAGCTGAGTGCTTGGTGATGTATATCCTTTTGTATGTAAAGGAATTAATCAAATAGAAGAATTATACAAATCTTGCAGATAGAAAATGTGAGTTCTTATTCCAGCTTCACTTCTAGTATAAAACTATGTCATCTTTGGCAAGTCACTTAGCCTCACTAAGCCTTATTTTTTCTCATTTTAATAAATGGTTATAACAAATCCAGCTTTACCTATTTTATAGGCTTGTGTGAGGATCAAGTGTACTTGAGTGCATTTTGTGTGTTATTAATGAAATGAGATATTCACATGCAGCACAGTTTTCCTACATATGAGCTCAAAGGTTTATCTCTCCAGATGAGTGTTCAAAATCCATGTGATGAAAGGACAGAATAATCAATTTAATCATACAGTCCTTCTTCTACCAGTTATAGTGATCTACTTAGTTATTAGCCAAAGAATGTCTAAAGCTGTTAGCGGTGAGGTGTAGCTGACCTTGGAGGGAGAATCAGCCTTGGAGTTACAAAAATTGATTCTGAATCCTTGCTTTGTCATTTACTAACTCTGAGATGTTGGCAGTTTGCTTCTCACCTCTGCTCTTCAATTTCTTTATCTGTAAAATGGTGGCTTTATTGCCAAGGAGGAATGAAATTATTTTCTTAATAGACAGTGGGGTGCCCTTTCAGTTTTGTATCCACACTGGCTTCATGGGAAGCTGCAGCAGCCCATTTCTTTACCCACGTTATTCAAGCAAGTAATGAATTTTCCTTATGAGAAGTAATACACTCAACCTGATTGCTTTCTTCTGTGTTGGCAGTCCACCCCAAACAATGGCCTATTCTACTTTTTAATCTTTGACTTATCTGTGGACCATTTGTGAGGCAGGCAACACAGGCTTCTCTTATGAGAAACTGTTACCTTCCTCTGGTCCTTCTGTACCTCATGTTCCTAGGTCAATAGAAAATAATCTAAACAACATGCTTTCTGGTGTATTTGACTGCTTGACATACCATAATGCTGCACAAGGTAGTGATGGAGAGAGGACAAAGTGAATTAGGTTTAAGGATTAGGGTTAGTAATTTGCATTATTATGATGGCTAAACTCTATATTTAATTTTTCAAAAAATTAAACTATTTATTTTGAGATAATTATAGATGCATATACAATTGTAAGAAATAATGCGGAGAGCTTGTATTTCCATTTTACTCAATTATCCCTGATAGCTTTATCTTACAAGATTGTATGTCACAGACAGCACAGAGATCTCATTCAGGTTTACCTGTTCTTGCATGTGTGTGCATGCTTAGATCTGTGCCATTTATTACCACACATGTAGGTCTGAGTCAATACACTAGAGGAAATATTAAAAATAATTGATCACCATGAGGATTTTTTGTGTTGCACTTTGTAACAGCCTCCTTCCATTTTTACATTTGGAACTGTAGACTTGTTCTCCACCTTCATAATTCCATCATTTCAAGGGTGTTACATACAACTTTTGTAACATTTTCAAATTCATTTTGTTAAATTCACCACAGTTCCTTAGAGATCCATCCATTGCTGCATGCATCAATAATCCATTCCTTTTTATTGTTGAGTAGTATTCCTTGACATGAAAGTGCCATAGTATGTTTGAACATTAACACGCATCTATTGAAAGACACGTGGGTGGTTTCCAGTTTTTGCTATTATGGAAAAACTACAAATACATATACTTTTTCCATAATTTTATTGAGAAACAAATAGCAATGAGACAGTTTCAAACCAAATTGGTAGGACAGTTTCAATAATTAACACATTGCATACATTCTTCCTAGTGGTTAATTGCTGTACAAGATGCGGACATGATATCCTATCTACAAACACCATTAGAACAAATCACTCTATTCATTAAGAGAATGTAACTATATATCTATCCTAACCATTTTGAATATACAGATACAAAATGGACATTCATCTGTATCCCCTTTTTTTGATAAGTTCTGTTATATGAATATTATTGGTGTGTTAACTCAGCAAAATATTCTAAAAGAGTCCAGTAGTCCATAATAGTATTGGGTCTTCCGCTTGACTGGCAATGCCAGAAATTGTTGACCTGAGTCCCCTACAGCTCAACATAACAGCATGGCTTTACTTCTTATACTTCATTTTTATACTTTTCTGCTGGATGGTTAAGACCAAGGTAAAGCAGGACCTATGCAACAAGAGTTGTAGCTTTTGGGCCTGATAAGGTCAGTGAAATCCCCTCAGGATTTATCCTGAGATCCTGTACCTCAGATTGTAGAACCTTTGTCAGTGTCAGCCATGTGGATAAGTCACAGCCATTGCTTGGTCAATGTGCTCTCTGTGAAAGTCTGAGAGAATGTTTTCTCTCCATGTGACTCTCCTTAGGCAAACCATATACTTTTTTTCTTGGTGAACATAAGAATGTTTTTCTGGGATAAAAGCCCAAGAGTGCAGTTGCTGATTTTTGTGTAGTTGGGTGTCTAGTTTATAAGAATCTTTCCAAATGTTTTCCAGTGAGCCTGTACTGTTAAGACTGTTAGACTAAGGAACTGTGCTGAATGTTGTGAGACTGTTATACAGAAGTGTGTGATCCAGTTTTTATGCATCCTTGAGAACTTCAGATGTCACTATTTTATCATGTAGGTGCTGGTAGTAGTGTAGTACTATCTTGTTGGGGCTTTAATTTGCATTTCCCTGGTGCCTAATTGATGGTGAGTATGTTTGCCTGTGCTTTGGGTCCATCTGCATATCCTCTTGGATGAAATGCCCTCTTATGTCTTTTATCCATTTTCAAAGTGAATTTTTAAAAGTAATTGAATTTTGAGAGTTCTTTATTCTAAGTAGTAGTTTTTTTGGTTGTGTTGTTAATAAATCCCCTCTCCCAGTCTGCAGCTTGTCTTTATGCATTTTATATAGGTGTTTTGCAGCACTAAAATTTAGGAAAGCCTGATTTTTATCAGTTTTTTCACTTATGGATTCCATTTTTGGTGTCAGATCTTTCTCTTATCATGGCCTTAGGATTTTCTTCTATTTTTGTTAATTTTTTATACTTTTAGGAATTACAGTAAGCATTTGATCCAGTCTGAATTTTTGTATATGGCACCAGGCCATGTCTAAGTTTACTTTTCTGCCTATGTACATCTGCAACTTCTCTGACATCCCCGATTTGTTTTGCACTCCTCTCTCAAAATCAGCTGGGTAGTTTGTGGTGGTCTCTTCCTGATTTCCCTCTTCTGTTCCAGTGAGCTATGCATCTGTATTTCTGCCCAAACAACACTACTTTCATTATAATTCCTAAAAAGTAAATGCTAATATCAGGTAGAATCATTCTGCTCACTATATTTCTCTTTTTCAAGATGGTAGTGTAGATGCTGTTGCTTTCAATATAAATTTTATGATAAAATTTGTTAGATGTACAGAAAACTTTGCTGGGGTGCTGAGAGGATTCACACTATACCTCTGGATCAGTTTGGAGAGAAGCGACATCTTTACTGAGTCTCCCACTCCATGCATATTTTTTAGCACTCCATTTACTTAGATTTTCTTTGATTTCTTATAGCTAATTATAACCATATTAAGCAAATTCTAGAGCTCATAGAACCTCACACTGGTTAGAATCAATACAATAGGACATTTTTTGATGAACTCCATCACATTTTGGGACAAAGTACAAAACTAAGCATATCCTTTGGAATTCATGGAATTGATGAATTCATTTTATCAATTCATGGAATTAATAAAAGCAGTTTGCAAACTCTTTCCATGTTGTAGCATATGTGCACACAGTAGTGGTGGTCGATAGCAGTTATAATAGTGGAAGTATAGTAGTTTTTAAAATGTTTATTTTTTGGGGCCGGGGAGATGGCTCAGTGGAATTAGCACTTGCCTGGCAAGCGCAAGGGCCTGAGTTCAATCCCTGGTTCCACCAAAAAAACAAAAAAAAAATGTTTACTTTTGTTGAAGTACTTACTGATATAAACCATGATATAAACCAACAGCGAATGTCTGAAGGAATGCAATGTAGCACTGTGGTCACTAGCAACGATTCTGTGTTTCCTGCCTCAGATTCTTTTGAGAGATGAAACTCATCCTGTATTAGCCAGTTTGCTGCTATATATTCCCGGGGGGACTGTAAACCATATGAAGACACCAGCATACTTCCAGCACCTGGCACATGGCTTTGCACACAGTATAATTTCCTTAAATATTTTAAAGTAACAAGAAAGTCACTCTGTTTTAGGATTTATTCTTGGTCTGTTATCTGTTTTATATACTGGGTTAGACCTTGTGAGTTCCTTGTGCAATTAAGACCTATTTCTATCTCTCACTTCCTAGAACTTTACACTCTCCAGGTAGCTACCCTACTTTTTGACACCTTGACTAGTCTTCCTATGACTGTTCTTATTTATTTATTTATTTGGTACAGGGTCTCACTGTCAGCTTAGACTCATAGTGATCCTCCTGTCTCAGCCTCCCCAGCACTGGGATTACCAGCATGTGCCACCATCCTCACTTTCAGTGGCTGGCTTTGCATGCCCAGGATTCTGGGGCCCACACGGTATGCAGTACTGGGAATAGAACTTGGGTCCTTGCGCTTGCCAGGCTGGTGCTTAGACCACTGAGCTATCTCCCCAGCCCTTGACTGTTCTCTTAAGTCTGTTCTTAGAGTCTGTTCTTAGAGTTACACCATTGTACTCTTTTACACTTAGAGAACATGTCATTTTGTCTATGAACTATCTTTTTCTTTGAAGATTGATCTCCCTCCCATGCAAGATAGCACTGAAACCAGACAGCCCAATTTGAAAGTCTCATTTTTTAAAAACAAGATGTTTTATGTTTTATGTAAGAATGGGCATGCTTTCAAATCAGGGATACTCTGATCCCATTTGGGGTTTTTATATGGATACTGGAAAAGAGAGTAGAACCTTTTAAAATCTGGAATTAAAACTGAGTTTCAGCAAATACTTACTGAATGCCTCTTGTGTGTTTATCACTGTGTGTGACTCCAGTGATAATGCACCAGGTGATTGCCAAGGCCACCCGGGTTATCATAGGGAGAAGAGCAAACCTACTGAACAATGAAGTGAATGCAGGAGAAGCCAGCCACAAGGGATAGAAAGGGACAGCAATCCTTGTGAATTTAGTTGATCATCTTGATTCAGATGGCCTCATGCTCATATTGGACTTCCAGCTAATGAAAAGCCATTTAATTAACATTTTAAGTCTTTATTACTCATGTCATGTGCTAAATTTTAATTATTTAAAAATTGCAATCTTTAATTCTGTATGACAGGACTTACTTTTGTTTCTATTGTACAGAGTCACTTGAATATGTCAGGGATCTTTGAAATAAAATATACCACAAATTAAATTCACTATCATAACTTACCAGACTGTAAATTCCATTTGATCAGAGATTTTGTCTTGCTTTCTATTACACCCCAATGTGGAGAACAATGTCTGGCACATGGTGGGAGCTACTAAAATACTGTGGAAAAATTATTTAAATCCTATCCCAGCACTTGGGAGACTAATGCAGAAAATTCACTGCGAGATCAAGGCCAGCCTGTGAGACACTGTCTCCCTGTCCCCACAAAAAAGCCCTTTAAAACTCTCAGATTATTATATATTTCCATTTATCTTTCATAAGTGCTTTTCATCTTAGTTCTAACAGATGTTAGAGTGTGATGGTTTGAGGATAAGTTTATTAGAATCATCTCAGAAACTTTATTAGTTGGGAAATACTGCTTGTTAGAGTTATACATATCTTTGAAAAAAATAAAATTGAATAAAATTTTACATGAAAAATCTCACCAGTTTTACAAATCTATGTTAGATTAATTCATAAAGGATTGTATAAGCCTCCTAGACTTTTAAAAAGCTTTGTTAATGTTCCAGTTATTTTTTGCCATCAACTTAATCCACTGCAAAGCTTAGTGGCTTAAGATAATGAGTATATTGTTATGTTTTATGACTTTGAGAATTCAGGCACAGCTTGGCCTGGTGATTATCCTTTTCCATGCAATACTGACATTGGCTACTTGGTGGTATTTATCTCGCTGAAGAGTTGGCCTTGTGTGCCTGTGTGTATCCTGTACAAAATGGATAAAAGGAAAAGCATTCTTTTTCTCTAAAACACAGTTTTCCATAATGCATAAAAGCGCTAATAACAATATCTACAAAAGGTATAGATATAGTGGAATTTTTTTATATTGAATTTTGTACAGTATGGATATAATCAAACCAGTTTTATTTTGAAAAGGAAAATGGATACTCCAGTAATAAGGAAAACACACACTTACTACTTAGTAGTATTGGTTTGAAACTGATTTAACTTTGATCCTTTTGTTATAGTCTTATATAATATTTTAACTAATCATGCAGAAGTTTTGGTAAATTAATTTACTAATAATAACTAGTAAATGAACTTTAGGAAAGCTAAAATTTCAGGAAAAGATACAACTTAAGGAAGTACTGCGTTGTATCACTAAGATGATATTTTATTTTCTTGGTTTTTTTGTTTAGACTTAAAATAATTAGAGAATAAGTTTTAGAAATATTATTCAAATTTAGAAAATATTTCAGACTTTAGTTAAAACCTACACGTACAAAGCATTAAAATGTACTTTGCCAGTTGCTTCTTATGCTGCTGCTTTAGATTTTAAATACAGATAAATCTCCAAGTGGTATGTAGGCTGATAGAATTGGAGAGATATCCTTTTTCATCTTTGCAACCACTGCACAGCATTGTTCATTTAACTGCAGGAATACATAGTTTGAGGAGGCTTGAAGGGTGAATTTTTCAATAGCTGCTCTTTATGTCCATAAAAAAGTTTGGAATGAACACGTATGACTGGCTGAAACTAGATGTATTAGGGGCTGATTCTATAACTGGAAGTTCTCTGAATCAACTTCTACATAGAATATGTGAGTCATAGAATAATTTTAAAATATGTTGATCTTAAGTATATATGCATATTATTAAAACTCAACAGTAACCATAGCAATTGTTAAGAAATTAGACCCAGTGAATTTTTTTTAGGCAGTAACAGCTTACCCCTGACATTATTTAGAATTGCTAACTCATGGTGATAATGAAAACAGACCAACTTTTAAATTTAAACTTTAAATTATCTATTTACAGTGAAGCTGTTTATGGCCTTAAACCTGGGACAGATGTGTACAGTTCAGCTTTGCAAGGTCCAAGATATTTGTGGCCTTCACAGAAATGGCTCTGTGGGGTGTATGCAGTGGAGACTGTCAACTGCAGCACATGCTTCTGGCCCAACCAGCATGGCAGCCACAGATTAGTTATACCTCTCACTTGGCACTGCAGGTTCCTAAAGAGAGTGTCCTGAAAGATTCAGGCATAAGCTGAAAGCTTCTTAAACCCAGCCCAGAAGTCAGAATATAATGTCCCATATATTCTACTGGTCAAGCAAATCACTGTGGCCAGTCCAGATTAAAGTTAGAGAAAAATGATATCTTCCATTTCTCAGTAGCAAGTTACTTGCAGATATGTAATCTTCCAAGATTAATGAACACTTTTTTTCTAGTACCAAGGATCAAACTTAGGACCTTACATTTGCCAGGGAGTTGTTTATGTCATTGAGCTATCTCCTTGGCCCAATGTACACTTTTATTTATGGTCTATGCCTCTTATCTTTGTGTTAATTTTTCTTTTATTTACCTCTCTTAAAAGTATGTGCTGGGATTTTTCTCTGTCATGCCATGGATATTATGAATTCATTATTGAGACTTCTGGTTTTCTGACTTTATCCTTTTCCTGTTTCTTTTTCTTATTTCTCAAAGGGCTATTTTAGGTAGTCAGCAACATAACATAGTGTAGACACGCACACAGGCTGTCGAGCCATAATGCTTGAATCCAGGGCAGGTATTTTAGCTTCTCTGTGCCCTTAGTGCTGTTGTGAAGGGAGAATGATGATGATATGCCTATTTTAGCCAGCTATGTACATTTACTTAGCTTATAATGTATGAAGCAGTATGCAATGTCTATGACATAGCACATCCTTAACAAATAACTGCTATTACCATATGTCATGATGTGGAGTTGAACGGAAGTAACTCCTACAACACAGATGTAAGTGCAAGTAGTTTATTCAATGGTAATCTCAGGAAACACTAGCAAGGAAGTGAGGTTGTGAAACAGGGAAGGGAAGGCAACCAATAAAGGGTAAGTGAGCACCTTGAGAAACTGGAGCTTAATCTCATTGGAAAGCATTTCATAGCATGTTCACCTAACAAACCAACATGGAATTCTGCACAAACTGTCAACATCCATGAATAAGAACTTCCAGGATAAGTTGGGGATTTCTGTATTTTGACACTTTTTCTTCTGCTACTTTCTTTCTCTATTCTACCATTTAGCAAGGCTCAGTTATTCAATAAGCTATTTGCTTTACAAGAATTTTCTGCATCTATTGAGATGATTGTGTCATTGGCTTTGTGGATGTGGCTTATTGCATTTATTGATATGGGTATATTGAACCATCCCTGCATTTCTGGAATGAATCTGACATGGTCATGGTGTGTAATCTTCCTGATGATTTGCTGCATTCTCTTTGTGGGTATTTTATCAAGGGCTTTTTCATCTAAGTTCACTAGGGAGATTGGACTCTTGTTCTATTTTATGGTTGGGTCTTTCTCTCATTTTGGTATTAGGGTAATACTTGCTTCCAGGAATGAATTTGGGAGTATCATTTGACTTTGAATTTCATTAAAGAGTTTCATAAGTAGTGGTATTAGGTCTTCTCTAAATTTCTTGTAGAATTCATAGTGAATCCATCAGGATCTAGGTTTTTCTTTGTTGTTAAGTTTTTAATTACATGTTCAATTTCATTGACTTTTATTGGATTACTTAGAACTTTTATATCTTCTTGATTCAGTTTTTAAAAATTTTTATTTATTTATTTATTTTTTGTGGCCAACTCAGCCCACCCTGGGAGCAGAGCTGGAGTGGCATGTGGTGCCGGGGATCAAACCTCAGTTCCTAGGCTTGCCTAAGCAGGCTCTTTAGACCGCTGAGCTATCCTCCCGGCCCCCTTGATTCAGTTTTGACTTTGCATATATGTCTAGAAATCTGTCTATTTCTTCTGTGTTTTATATACTGTGAGAGTAAACTTTAAAAAAAAATGAATTTAGGACAGGGTGTACAGGATCTCACTATGTACGTTGGACTCATAGTGATTCTCCTGTTTTCAGCCTCCCAAGCACTGGAATTATAGGCAGGTGCCACTACCCAGTCTCAATCGCTGTCTCAGCATGCCCTGGGGGTGGGGCTGGCACAGCATGCTAGGAATGGAACCCCAGCTGCTATGCTCTGCCAAAGCAGGAGTTTTAGTTTGCTGAGCTATCTGGCCGGCCCTGAGAGTAAATATTTTTGAAGTAGGTATTGATGATCAGAATTTCGACATGATCTCTCCTGATTTCACATTTTTTGTTCCTAATTGCATGAATTTGAGGTTTTTCTTTCCTGTTTTTGATACGGTTGGCTAAGGTTTTATCAATTTTATCTAGTCTTTCTGAATACTCTTTTAAAAAATTTATTTATTTATTTGACTTAGTCTTGCTACACAGTACAGACTTGTAATTGTCCTCCTGTCTCAGCCTCCCCTCAACCTCAGCACTGGGATTACAGGCATGCACCACCACATCTGGTTCTGGGCTGAAAGGCACTCTTGGGGTTCCAGAACTGGCATGGCATGTGGTACCATGGATTGAATTAGGGTCCTTGCACTTGGCAAGCAAGTGCTTAGACCACTGAGTTATGTTCTCAGTCCCCAAAACTAACTCTTTATGTCATTGATTCTTTGTACTGTCTTCTTAATCTCAATTGCATTAATTTCTTCTCCTTATGATGTCCTTTTTGTATGAGCTTTGAGTTTTATTTGTTATTTTTCTAGATGTCTGAGGTTCAAAATTAGGTTATTTATTTGAGTTCATTCTGGTTTCCAGATGTCAGAATTCATTGCTATAGATTACACTCTTAGGACTGTTTTCATTGTATCTCATCAGTTCCAGTTTGTTGTATTGGGATTATCCTTTAATTGTAGATGCTGTTTAATTTCTCATTTAATTTTATCTGAGACCTATTGGTTGTTCAGAAGACTGTTATTTCATTTCTAAATGTTAATGGATTTTTGTGGCTTCTTTTGCTGTTAATTTCCAATTTCATTGCATTATGGTCAGGTAATATGAATGAAATAATTTCTGTTCCCTTGCACTTACTTAATATGTTCTATGGGAACAGAACATATGTGGTCTATTTTGGACAACATCCTATATGTAGCTGAGAAAAATATGTATTCT
>NW_004525140.1:27586-31641 GCF_000260255.1 Octodon degus
AGTTTTACTTTAACAACTATGTAGTGACCTTCTTTTTCTCTTTTGATCCACCTTGGTTTGAAGTTCACATTGCATGGAAATAGAATAGCTACCCCTGTTTTTTCTGGGTCATGTTTCATGGCATATTGTTTTCCATCTTCTGACTTTCAGTCTATGACTTTCTTTTTTAGGTAAATGTGTTTCTTGTATGTAACATGTTCTTGGATATTGCTTCTTGATCTATTCTGTCAGTCTAGTCTACCAGATCTATTAAGTTTCTTTTCATTGGTAAATTGAGACCATTTAGATTAATGATTATAACATATGTGTTGGCTTATCCTTCTCATGTTATTTTTCAGTTGTTGGTGCCCTGTCTTTCCCCTCTAGTTAATTAGTTGCCCTGCCTGGTGGCTTCTTTCTATTGGTGTTTTTAGAATTGTGGTCTTCATTATCTCCTTCTAGAATACCTTCCTAGTGTTTAAGAGAGCTAGTTTGGTGGTAATGAATTTCTTCATTTATTCTTGGTCATGGAAGTAATTTATTTTTCCATTAATTCTGAAAGGCACTTTTGAAGCATACATCAATCTGGGTTGGATTTTTTTTCTATTAGGTCTTGAAATCCTTCCTTTCAAATTAGCCATGACTTAAGGGTTTGTGTGGAGAAGTCTGCTATGATTTTTATAGGTTTTACTTTGTAGGTAATTTGTTTGTTTTCTCTAACTACTTTTAATATTCTCTTCATGTGCTGAATTTCTGGAATCTTGATTATTATATACTTCAATGTAAATTTATTTTGATCATAACTATTTGGAGTGGCTATTTCTCACCTGCATGTTGTGAAACCTTTTTCCACTTAATAAGGTATTTTTTACCTTAATTTAAAAAAACATTGAACTATAACCTACATACAAATAATTGCCATGTTAAACAATTTTAAATATTTTTATAAGGTCATAAAATCATCAGTACTATCCTTATCAAAATATTTTCATCATTCATCAACCTGCCACAAAAATAAAATCCTTCATTCTCATATATTCCTCTACCTCCAACTCCTGAAAGCCACTAGTTTTTGTCTCTGTGAATTTACTTGTTCTTATACATTCATATAAATAGAATTATGCAGTATGTGGCCTTTTATTTTTTCTTTTTAAGTTAATTGAGAAACAAATAGCAATGAGACAGTTTCAATAATTAGTACCTTGCATACTGTTGTCTTCATAGTGGTTATTCATAGTATAAGAAGCAGACATGATATCCTGTCCAAACACTATCAGTACAAATCGTTCTTCTCATTGAATTAAGAGAAAGTAGTTGTATATCTATCCTAACTATTTTGTATATACAGATGCAAAATGGTCCTTCATTTGTATTCCCTTTTTTTGTTTAGTTTTGTCAGAGTTGGGTATCCAGTTTTCATTTAAATGTTGTAGGTGCATGAATTCAGCAAAATAATCCAATGTTGTCCAGTAGTCCATAACAGTAGTGGGTTATCTGTAGGATTGACAATGTCAGAAGTTGTTGACTTGAGCCTTTTACAGCTCAGCAAATTAATATGGTTTTCCTTTTAATACCTCATTTTTATACTTTTCTGATGGATGGTTAAGACCAAGATAAAGCAAGACCTATATAACAAGAAATGTAACTTTTGTATCTGACAAGTTCATTCAAATCCTCTCAGGATTAACGCTGAAGTCCCATACCTCAGGTTGTAGATCCTTTGTCAGCGTCAGCCATGTGGATGAGTAACGGCCATTACTTGACCAATTTGCTCTCTGTGAAAGCCTGAGAGAATGTTTTCCTCCATGTGACTCTGCTTAGGCATTCTCTACATCAACGATCACTTTCCTTTGTGGAGTATGTGGCCTTTTGATATCTGGCTTCTTTTATGTGGCAGCATGCATTCCAGTTCTGATTGTAATGTGTAACATTTATCAGTATCTTGTTCCTTTTGGCTACTGAATAATATTTTATTGTAGAACTATACCACAGCTTGTCTATGCACTCTTAAGTTGTTCACTTGGTTGTTAATAATTTTTCGCTATTATGTATAGTACCACTGTGAACATTTATATATGTTTTTATGTGGATATAGGTTCTCATTATCTTGGATATATACCCAAGTGTTGAATTGTTGGGTCACATGGCATCTTAGTCTGCTGAGACTGTATTATTTATACAAGAAAAACATTTATTTTGAATCATAGTTGTGAAATGTGGGCAATCTAAGAGTCTGGTGAGAGCCTTATGGTGCTTTGATTCATGGCAAATACTGAGGGAAAGTGGGTATGTGCAGAAGACATAAAAGAATATCAAAAAAGCTGAACTTAATTTATGGTGCTCCATCCTTGGGGTAACTAATAAATCTTAAGTCATCATTGCCATTAAGTTTTTGGCATGAAAACCTGTTTAGTATCTTTTTATGGGATATTTAGGCTTATAATTCATCATTATTTTCAATCTCTTCAGATTATAATTATTATTATTGTTATTTTTGGTGGAACTGGGGATTGCACTCAGGCCCTTGTGCTTGCCAAGGAAGCACTTTTCTACTGAGCCATCTTCCCAGCCCCCTGTTCAGATTATTTTGATTTAACTAGTTAAAAATATGTACAGGATGAGATCAATACTTATGAAAGTCTAAGGTAAGAGCTATTAAATTGGGGCATCTTTTTATTAGTTATTCCTGCTTTTGGGATTCTATACTATAAGACAGAGGAATCAATATCAAAGAATATATGCAAAGATATTAAGGTAGTATTATCTGTAGTGGCCAAGATGTTGGAAGATAATCCATATGTCTATCAATACAGGGATTGTTGGATTACTTACAGAACATTTATGATATGCATTGGTGATGCACTTATTAAAAAGTGAATTTGAGGCAATATATGTTAATCCAGAGGGATATCCATGATCTAATATGTTTAGGAAAATTATTCAAAATCTGGAAATAAGGCAAAAAGGATAGTCTTAACCTCCTGTGTATCATTTCCTAACAAGCCAGTCATGGCTTGATTTAATGTTTACAATTGATTAGGGCCAAGGCATTTTACAACTTGGTAAATTGAAGTTGATGTTTACAAATCTACTAAGGCGTATTGATTTTCTTCTGTACAGTAAAGAAGATAACCCTAAGGTTGTGATTTTATTTCCCTGTAGGACAAAGACAAATTTTGTACTTAATCTAGCATTCTTATATATAGCTTTCCTGCTTTCACTCTTTACATGAATCCAAGTTTCTTATATCACAATTAAATCAACATTGTTATTCTGGTTTCCTCAAGAATAAGTTAAATGAAATTTTGACATGTGCTCATTAATGTTTGTGTAGGACTTTGCCTTTTTACCTATCAAAACAAGTTGTAATGTGTACAGGCTGTTTATGCATTCATACACAAATCCCCACTTATATATCTTTATGTTTGTATGAATATGAAATCAGGTGCAGAAAAATATGTATCAGTATTATCTTTCCTCCAAGGACCTGGGAGAGGGAGTATGTAAGAGAAATCATACATACATTTGCCTTTATTTGTGAATTACTTCTTAATTGTTGAATATTTTCATGCAGAAACTGAAGGGGAAAACTTCTTAGAAGATTCTGTAGTGATTTATCATCCATTGTTTATTCTCTCAGTGTATCTAATAAAAATTTACATTCTCACATCAAAAATAATTTCACAAAATTGGAGTTCTATTGTATAGGCTGCATCAATTCATGTTTGCATGGTTTATAGAAATTGTTTGAAATTTGTTGATATTACTTTTCTCTTTTGTTTTTCATAAACTTATTTCTGGTTAGTCTAGAAGTCCATTTATTTGAGAGGGTAAAGAAAGAAGGTTATGAAAGGGAATGGTATTCCTCAGTTCTAATTTGTTTCATAATATTCTTGAAAACAATGCTCCTGTCTGGAGAGGTATGAGGATGTTTTTTAAAAATCCTCTATTCTCTCACTTGAGCAGATCAAGAAGCAAATTGGATCAATGAAATCCAAAAGCTACAGCACTTGCTTTCTAAACCATGAGTCTTGCTGCCTGATGCTAGGCAGATTATGGTTAGAGGGACCACTAGA
>NW_004525140.1:32063-33377 GCF_000260255.1 Octodon degus
ACTGGTTATACTGGTAAAATAATAGTGTATATAGAATGCTTTTTGCAGTGTTTGGCACAAAATAGGCCTTTAGAAAGAGTTAGTGATCATTTTGTCTTGTTGGTTGAGATGTCAAACCACTCATTCCTGGAGAGAGTCTATAAAAAGAACTTCTCTGCTTGTGCAGCTCACAATGTGGATATTGCTTATTATTATTCCTTGGCTCAGAAAAATCTCCCACTGTTCAATATTTAATAAGACACTTATAATGGTTGCCACCTGCTTTATTAATAGAATGTTTTCTCTCATTAGAGTAGATAAAAAAGCTGACTGAACTCTGGGGAATGGGTGTGTCTTGAGGAAACCAGTAGGAATTACACAAGGGCAAATCCATTGGAATTGTAAAATATGTGTAACTGGTTTTGGTAGCTTGAAAATGTACAAAGAAACTCTCTTCTTGGAATCTTATAGTTATATTGGCATAGAAAAAGATATGTTATGTTTGAAGTAATGATTTAGGAAATCATCAAAGTAATTTTATGATGGGTATTTTTCTTATATAGGCTGCCTGGGTGGTAGATAGTTATGATTATTTATTTGTTTATTCTTTTGAGTAATTGAAATTGAAGTTTTTATAGTAATATTGCTCTGTTTCCTTTTGCCAGTATAGGTGAAGTTTTCACATTTCTATTGTCCAACTAAACATTTACTAGTATCCGACGGTTGTAAGGAAGAGTGCTATGAAATCCTAATGCTTTATGTAGGCACTTATTCTTTTGATCAACTCTGAGACATGTTTGAACAAACAAGCAATGCTTAGTGTAACATTGGAAATGTTTGGTGAGCCAATAAGATTAACATATGAAAAATGATTCAATTTATAAAGGGTTTATTGATATTTTATTAAATGACTTCCAGATGTGTTTGCATTTTTTCATAGCTTATTGAAATCCATATTATAATATTTATAAATAATACAGAGAATTCTTTGGAGATGATGCTATATACAATAAGCTGATCTACACCAGATGGCATTAGGTAAGAGGCAAATACTATTAAAGTTAAGGGCCTTTGTGGTATAGAATTTTAAGCAATTCTCAAGCAAGTCATAAAATACCAGATACGTAGATTTAGAAAATATATATCACTCTTAAAAGAAAAACTTTTGTAAGTTAATCAAATTCTTATTTCAATTTTTTTGTTGCTAAAGTTAGGGAATACTAGTACAATCTAATGTTTACTACTGATTCTATAACTCAATAATGAATGATAAAGTTTGCAAAGGTCATTTTCTTAAGTTGCTTAATAAATATTCATGGGGAAAATAGCTTTTTT
>NW_004525140.1:33702-35413 GCF_000260255.1 Octodon degus
CAGGGTTTCATTATGTAGTTCAGGCTGGCCTTAAGCTTATTTTGTTGCCCAGGCTGACTTTGAATTTGCAGAGATCCTCTTGCTTCAGGCTCCTGAGTGCGAGGGTTACAGGTGTGCACCACCAGGCCTGGCTGAGTAAGTGCCATTTTTGAAGAAGTGGCTAACTATGTTTCTTGAAGTTCACTTATGAGAGATCTTACCATGTGAACAATTTCTTTCCCTTTCATAGTATCTATTGTACCATTCAGATTTTATTTACTCTTTCAGTTTCTTACACTAGGAAAGCAATACAATGTTTACACATGTATGTCTGAGAAAAGAAGGAAGGGGGAAATATAATATATATAATACTCCTAATTACTATTGGTTTATTGAAAGCAACAATTTAATGCCTAATTGTTTGATCAAGTTTGCATGAATATATCTGGTAATCTGAATAACTACTTTGAAGATAACAATATGCAATATAAAAACAATTATTAATTTCCTAACACCTTGTTTTAAAACCCTGTATCATTTTTATTGGTTATAAAAATTCTCTTGATATTAAAGAAAATAAAAAATAATGGAGAAGACATTAAAATGATACACAATTTAAAAAATACTCAAGATGATAGGTATTCAATAATGGCTACTATATTGCACATTGTTGTCGTCAGTGTATTTACTCAGATTACCAGATATAAGCATGTAAAATTGGTCAACATAAATTTAAACCTTAAATGACCCCTTCAAAAAACAGATAGAAATTAGTATCACAAATAAAAAAATCTTCCCAGTTTTGTAATTGTGTTTTCATTATTATAATTATGAGATGAATACAAAAGTGTACATATTTGTACACTTATGTTACTAGGTAAATTCTATCTTAGTGAAAATTTTGCCTTTTTTTGTAAAAAAAATGAGTGCTCAAATTATGAATGGACAAATAAAAATAAAAGAAATTTAAAGATTACAAAGTTCTCTTATTATATATAATTTTGTTATATTGTTACTTTAATATTAGATTAAGACATTTTCAGTTTTCAACCCTATATGGAAGGCATCATTCATTTATATATGTGTGAGAGAGAATGTGACCTTAGGTAACTCTGTTTTCCATAACCTCTATGGTTGTCCTAGTTGGATCCAAATCATTTCCTTGCTAAGCCACTTGTGTAACCATGGTTTTCATGGCGGGTAGCCATTGCTCTCTGCAATCTGCTGTGTACTTTGCAGAGAGAATGACTGATAAACTTGAAATGCGTAACTATGGTGCATTTCCTGAGATGGGTTCTGCAGTCAGGTAGTCTCCAGAGCCTGGGAATCAGATCATGTTTGGGAAGACAACCTAATATTAGCACAAAATTGAATGTTCAAGTGAGAAGAATAAAGGAAGAGAGGAGGGAGAAAGGAAAGAAGGGACAAGAAAAAAAAAAAAGGAGAAAATGGAAACCAAGCTAATGTAAGTAAGAAAGGGAAGAAAGGCTGAAGGGATGGGAGGGTAATGGGAAAAAAAGAAGCAAGACATATCACCTACTGGTACAAACTCCCTATGATGAATGCTATCATGTATTCATCTAAATTGTACCAATAAGGGCTGGCCAGATAGCTCAGAATACTAAAGTGTCTGCTTAGGCAGGCATGGGAGCAGGGGTTCTATCCCCAGCTTGCTGTGCGGCCCCACCCCCGGGGGCATGCTGAGACAATGACTGAGATTGGGTGTGGTGGC
>NW_004525140.1:36648-40007 GCF_000260255.1 Octodon degus
CAACAACAACAACAACAACAACAACAACAACAACGAAATAACTGAAAATCTTTTCATATACTTAAGAACTATTTTTATATCTTGTGTATGTTGTGTTAGTATTTGCGCACTTTTTTGTGTTTTTTTATGTTCAAGTCATTTATATATTAAGAGTATTAGTGAAAAGGTATATTTTGGCCCAAAATTTTAGAGAGTTCATTTATTTTGTTTTGTGACAGAGTCTTGCTGTATAGTTCAGGCTGGCCCTGAACTTACTATGTAGCTCTGTGGCCCATGTCCCTTCTTCCTTGTACCCCAGTGCTGGGATTACAGAAGTTTCAGTTTGTGATCAGTTGATCTTGTTACTTTCTGACCCATGGAGTGTATGGCCAAAACTTCTCCCCTCATGGGTAGGAAGAGAAAGAGAGAAAACAAAGAGAAAGCAAAGACTAGGATCCCACAGTCTCCTATAAGGGCCTCAGCACAGTGACCTGAAACCTTTAGCAAGGTTCTACCAATTAAACTCCCAGCTGCCAGGGAGTTTTGGTTCCAGGCCTGGAAAAATAAGGCTTGGGGAATATTTTAGATCCTAACTGGACTGCTCTCAATTTAGAAGCATCAGAGTTTTAACTACAGAAGTAAAGACACTAGAATAATGAAGACAATATTAGAGATAATAGTCAAATATTTTTATGATTTAAAGAGTGAGGGAGGTGTGTAAGAGACCTTCCACACCTGCTAGATTCTACACTAGCCAATGCCCAGGTCCAGCATGTGAATGTTAGACCTGCCTTGTGGTGGCTGAAATCTCCTCCATCAGATAGGCCTGCTGTGAAACCCTGCAGCAGAACTCCCTGCCAAGAGGCATGGAGTGAGACCCAACTAACTAATCCAGGAGCAGAACATCTTGCCAGAGGGGCACAACAGGTTCATTTCCATAGGCTGCAGGAGGAAAAAGCAGAACACAGCAGTAAGATGCAAGCTACACCTACCTAGATGAGTTCGAACTTGCTAGATCCAGATCTTGTGAGCTGAGACACATTGCTAGAACCAGATCCATGAGAGCATCCTTTCTCTTTCTTTCTTTATTGAGAGAGGAGCAACAGGAAACTGGGGTGAACTAGTCTGCCTGGAAGACTACAGGTACAAAGAGGAGGTGGTCTCAGAAAGAAGTTAGGGGAAATAAATTAAGTACAAATTCTCAATCTAATACCTGTTTAGCTATACAGTCATAATGTTTGCTCTTAGTGTCTAAAATACAAACCCATTAGATACAAAAGTTTGTCAAATGCCAAGTCTCACTATCCATTATTAGTGTTGCTAATTATAGTTCTGTTAATACACAACTATAACGATCTTAACCACATAATCTCTCTTAGGTAATAATGTTGGTATGTGCTAAGATGATAACCGCACCAAAGCTCCGCATCAAAGATCAGAAGACAGTGCTATATAAAATAACAAAGAGAAGGAGCAAAATGCAGTCTCAGGCCCCAAGACTACCCAGAACAAATGCAGGAGACACTGGCATAGAAGAAATTGGAAATCACACACCTTAAAATCTCTGAAATAATAGCATCTGAAGTAAAGAACCAACTGGAGAAAGATATAGTGGAAATCAGATCAGAAATAATCTCTGAAGTGAAAAAACAAATGAAAATTATAATGACAGAATTACTAAGTACTTCTAAAGAAGACATTGATAAAAAATAAAGGAGAATAAAAAATGATGGAATCCTTGAATGAACAATATAGGAAATAAATAGAATGCATGAAGCAGATTCAAAGAGATATACTGGAAATTAAAACCTCAATCACAAGCTGGAAAAACCATTTGAATGAAAGTGAAGCTAGAGTTTCAGATTTTGAAGACACCATTGCAGCTAGTGAAAAAGTAAGAAAAGATCTCTTAAAAACAACTAGGATGCAGGAAAAAATAATTCAACATCTGCAGATGATGCAAAAATGAACAATGTAAGACTAACAGGCATCAATGAAAAAGAAGCAGTAAATATAAATAATATAAAAAGAATAGGGGCAAAAGTAATAGCACAAAACTTTCCAAATATGGGGAAAGAGTCTGACACTCAGATAACTGAAGCATACAGAACTCCAAACAACAACCCAATTAAAAACACACTGAGACATATAATAATCAAGATCCCAGAAATTCATCACAGGAACAATATGATAAAAGCTGATAGACAAAAGAAAAGGACCACATTTAAAGGAAAACCCTTCAGAATAATCAAGATTTCTCTTCACAAACCATGAAGTCAAGAAGAGCATGGAGCAGAGTACTTCAAGTCCTCTATGAAAACAAATTCCATCCCAGACTGCTATACACTGCAAAACTCTCTTTGAAGTTTGATGGAGAAGTGAAATACTTCTATGACAAAGAACAACTAAGAGTTTCATTATGACAAAGGCAACCCTGCCCATATTACTAAAAGATGTTCTAGAGAGAGACCAAAATGACCACAACTCCACAAATGAGAATGGAAAGAACCCACTAAATAGGGCAAACAAACACAGAAGAAAAAGAGGTATACAACAGCAGGTAAAGAACATGTGAATCATAGTCAATATATGTCAATTATAACTATCAATGTAAATGAACTAACTCACCAATTAAAAGGAATAGACTGGCAGAATGGATGAGGAAGCAAAATCCAACATTATGCTGTATACAAGAAACACACTTAACTCATAAAAAAATTCATAGACTGAAAGTCAAAGGATGGAAAACAATACTACATGACCCAGCAACTCAGAAAAAAGCAGGAATAGCAATCCTGTTCTCAGACAGCATCAACTTCAAACCAAGAATGATCAAACAAAGTAAAGAAGGCCACTATATACTGATTTGGGAAAAAATTCAAGAGGAAGAGGTAAGACTCATAAATATTTAAACACCAAACATAGGAGCACCCAACTATATAAGACAAATCTTAATGGACATGAAAAATATAATATCCAATACCACGATTTTAACAGGAGACCTTAACACTCCCTTATCCCAAAAAGATAAGTCAAACAGAGAAAAAATTAGCAAGGAAGTAGAAGAACTGAACCAGAACTTGGAACAAATGTACTTAGTGGACATATACAGAGTGTTCCACCCAATCACATCTGGATACACATTTTTTTTTCCATCTGCACGTGGGTCGTTCTCTAAAATTGACCACACACTAGTCCATAGGTCTTGCTTAAGTCTATGCAAAAAACAGAAATTATCCTATGCATATTATCTGACCACAGTGCAGTGAAATTGGAAATAAATGACAAAAGAAACCACAAAATTCTCTAAACACATGGAAATCAAACAATACCTTCCTCAGCAACAAATGTGTTACAGATGAAATTGAACAAGAAATTAA
>NW_004525140.1:40242-44240 GCF_000260255.1 Octodon degus
AAAGGTTGATTCTTTGAAAGGTTAAACAAAATTGATAAGCCCCTAGATAACCATATCAAAAAGACGAAAGAAAAAACTTAAGCAATAAGGAATGAAAAGCTTGAAACTACCACAAACCCTGTGAAAATTCAGAAGATCATGTATAGCCACTTTGAGAATCTTTATTCTCACAGAACCAAAAACACAGAAGAAATGGACAGATTCCTAGACAGGTATAAATTACCAAAACAGAATCAAGAAGTGTAAGAACTCTTAATAACCTAATAACAGCCAATGAAATTCAAAATGCATTAAAAACCTCCCAACAAAGAAAAGTCTAGTTTCTGATGGACTCACAGCTGAATTCTAGAAGAAATTTGCAGAAGATATAATCCCAATACTCCTGAAATTCTTCAATAAAATTGAAAAGGAAACAATTCTCCCAAAATCATTCCTGGAGGCAAGTATCAGACTGATACAAAAACCAGAGAAAGATGAAACTAAAAAAGAGAACTGCAGGCCAATCTTTCTCATGAACAAAGATGCAAAAATCCTCAACAAAATCCTAGAATATAGAATGCAGCAAATCACCAAGAAGATTATACACTATGACCAGATAGGATTCATCCCAGAGATGCAAGGATAGTTCAATATATACCAATCTATAAATGTAATATGCTATGTCAATACAGCCAAATCCAAAAACCACATGACCATTTCAATTGATGCAGAAAAGGCTTTTGACAAAGTTCAACACTCATTCATGATCAAAGTCCTACAAAAAATTAGAATAGATGGCCTCTAACTCAATCTGATAAGAGCCATCTATGAGGATCCAACTGCTAACATAATTCTAAATCAGGAAAAACTGAAATATTTTACTCTCAGATCAGGTACAAGACAAAGATGTGCTGTATCACCACTCCTATTCAATATAGTTCTGGAATCATTAGCTGGAGCCATTAAACAAGAGAGAGAAATAAAAAGAATAACAATAGGTAAAGAAAAAGTTAAATAATCAATATTTGCAGATGACATGATACTGTACTTGGAAGACCCAAAAAACTCCACCAAGAAGCTATTACAATTAATACACCAATACAGTAGCATAGCAGGACACAAATTCAATACCAAAAAGTCAATAGCATTCCTCCGCACAGATAATAAATACACTGAGAGAGATACTAGAGAAACAATACCTTTTACAGTAGCACCATGAAAAATGAAATACTTAGAAATTAATCTAACTAAAGTCAAAGATCTATTCAATGCAAATTACAGTACTCTGAAAAACAAAATCATGGAGGATTTCAGAAAATGTGAAGATATTCCTTGCTTCTGGATAGAAAGGCCCAACATTGTGAAGAAGGTCATACTTCCAAAATTGTTATACAGATTTAATATAATCCATATCAAAATACAACCAACATAGTTCACAGACCTAAAGAAAACATTCCTAAAATGTATTTGGAACCAGAATAAAGCTGGAATAGCAAAGCAATCCTGGGCAACAAAGGTAAGGCCAGAGGCATTATAACTCTTGACTAGAAAATATGCTACAAAGCTACTGTGAGAAAGTCAACATGGTATTGGCAACAAAATAGACCTGAGGATCAATGGAATAGATTAGAAGATACAGATGCAACAAGAAACACAGTCAGCCATCTTATCTTCAACAAAGGGGCTAAATATGCTCACTGGAAGAAAGGTAGCCTCTTTAACAAATGGTGCTGGAAAAACTGGCTCTCTATATTTCAAAAACAAAACCTGGGTATATCACCATGCACTAAGCTAAAGTCAAAATGGATTAAAGATCTAAACATTAAAACCGAAACACTAAATCTCCTGGAAGAGAAAATAGGAGGAACCCTTGAAGACATAGGGATAGGCAAAGAGTTCATGAACAAAAATCAAATTGCACGGGTAATACTTGAAAGAATTAACTACTTGGACCTTGTCTTCTTGAGAAGTTTTTGCACATCAAAAGAAATTACCAAGATAGTGAAAAGACAACCCACAAGTTTGGAAAAAATCTTAACTAATAAGAGCACTCAAACAAAGGTCAGCTCTCTAGAATTTATTAAGAACTAAAAAACACTGGGGCCTCAAAATTCAAAGACCCAATCCAGATGGGCGTCTGATATGAATACACACTTCTCAGAGGATGAAATTATAGAAGAAAATAAGTATATGAAAAAATGCTCCACATCACTAGCCATTCATGAAATGCAAATTAAAACAACACTGAGATACTATCTCACCCCAGAAAGAATATTACAAAGAAATCCACCAACAACAAATGTTGGAGTGGCAGTGGAGAAAAAAGAATCCTTCTCCACTGCTGTGGGAATGTAGACTGGTGCAACCATTATGGAAATCAGTGTGGAGACTCCTTAAAAAACTAGGACTGGAAATTCCACTCAAATCAGCTACCTCCCTACCGGGAATTTTACCAGAAAAACTGAAAATATCATATCATAGTGATTTATATGCACCTATGTTTATAGCAGCACAATTTGTGATAGCCAAATCTTGGAAACAAACAAGATGCCCATCACCTGAGGAATGGATGAAAAAGATGTGGTAGTTTTATACAATGTAGTATTACTCAGCTATAAAGAATGATAAACTTGAAGCCTTTATATTTAAGTGGATGCCACTTGAAGATATACTCATAAGTGCAATAAATCAGACCCACCCATATGTGTTAATATCATATAGTCTCCCAAGTAAGAACTCAAAAGAAGAAATAGAAATAGAAAGTTATTCCCCAATTAAAATGAAAGTGAGAATTTAAAGATTAAACAACAAAGAGAAGGCAAGTAGAAATGCTATGAAACATAACCGGGACAAAACCATACATTTATATGTACAAGATGGTTAAGGCAATTGTCCTAAGAATCACCATCTGGTTTTTGTAACTAGCAGTTGATCGGTAGAATTCTCACCCTGACTAACTCTATATGCTGATATTTGTGAACTAAGCAACTATACTAAGGACAGAATGTGTAATGGTAAAACCATGCTTGAAATACCTGTTGTTTTGGTCTTCTAAATGCATACTTCTAATGTCACACTAGTTATTGCTATACTCTCTTTAAAGTACATATTTGTTAAAAAAAGAAGAAATAAAAGGAAACAAGAGACAAGAAAAAAAGTCATTGGATTTTCCTGCTGCAATGTTATATAAGGTTTGATTTCTAAATTTCTGTGCAAAAATGTGTAATTGTTTTTTTCACATTCTATAGGGATTAAAATTTTACAATATCCCTGGTTGATGGAAAATAATTGTTTCACATTATGTCTAAGGTGTTTGATATTCAGACAGTGATGTTAAGCTCAACTACCTCTGTTACAAGGTAATATCATTAAGCTTCTCTTCTGGATGGTTAACAACTGAAGTTTGCAGGCCAAAAATTAGAGAAATAGAGGAGCTACAAGGATAGCCAATATTTGGGCCCTGACACTTCAAGGTCACTGAGTACTCAGGACATAAGAGAACCTGTGCTGTGACATCCTGTAACTGAGTGATGTCCCAAATCTTCTGAACCAGGAGATTATGGACCCACAGAGGAATGTGAAAAACAACATATAGTGTCTCTAGGAGAGTCACTTAGAGAAAAAAATATCTCTCAGGCTTTCACAGAGAGAAAATTGGTCAAGCAATGGCTGTGACTCATCCAGATGGCTGACAATGAGAGAAGATCTACAAGATTGTGTTCATAGTTTAAGGGTAAAGCTTGAGGGAATTTGACTGACCTTGTCAGATACAAAAATTACATTTTGATGTAGGTCTTGCTTTAATTTGGTCTTAACCATCCAGCAGAAAAGTATAGCCATGAAGTATAAAATGTAATGCCATATTAATATGCTGACCTGTAAAAGGCTCAAGTCAACAACTTCTGACTATTGCCAGTTCTGATGATAACCCACTACTATTACGGACTATTGGGCTATATTGCATTATTTTGCTGAATTGAAGTACCTACAATCTTTAGACAGGCTTCAAGTATGAAAAT
>NW_004525140.1:55425-56072 GCF_000260255.1 Octodon degus
GGCGCCATCCTAGGGCGCGGCTACACGCAGCTCCCTACAATATGCCTTACTATTGATTGTTTTAATCATGACTAATTGGAGTTCTGTATTTTTCACTTAGTATTTGTCAAATGTTTTTTCTCTGCCAGGGAAGTTTTCTGCCATGACATCTGTAACAAGTTTTTAAAAAAATATTACTTGTACTATTTCCAGCTTTTTCTTTGATTCTAGTTAATGTTAGGTTCTTGACATCATCTAGCAATTGCTGGATTGATTTATGACACTTGATATTTTTAAGAAATATTTATTATCATGATTTCTAACTACAAGTCTGTCTTTTTTTGTCTGAAATTCTGTCCTCACATTGTTTTATTTTGGTGTGAATACCTGCAGTATACTTTTTAGTTTCTTGGATATCTGCTTGAATCTGTATGGACTCCATTTCTTCCCTATGTTGGCATTGATGGCTTCCATTATTGTGTTAACCTCTTCTATTTTTTAATATATATCTGCTAGAATTACTCTGGCAATTTTCCATTGTTGTCACTGTCTCTGTAGTTATCTTAGAAATTTCTTCTTTCTTCTTCTTCTTCTTCTTCTTCTTCTTCTTCTTCTTCTTCTTCTTCTTCTTCTTCTTCTTCTTCTTCCTCCTCCTCCTCCTCCTCCTC
>NW_004525140.1:56249-63862 GCF_000260255.1 Octodon degus
TAGGTCTTGCTTTAATTTGGTCTTAACCATCCAGCAGAAAAGTATAGCCATGAAGTATAAAATGTAATGCCATATTAATATGCTGACCTGTAAAAGGCTCAAGTCAACAACTTCTGACTGTTGCCAGTTCTGATGATAACCCACTACTATTACGGACTATTGGGCTATATTGCATTATTTTGCTGAATTGAAGTACCTACAATCTTTAGACAGGCTTCAAGTATGAAAATGTCCTTTAAAGACTTCTGCAGATACATCTCTAAATGCAGTGGAACACCCATGTCTGACAAAACAAAATGAAAAAGGGGGATATGTTGGGAGCCACGAAGCTAGGAAATCAATCAAATTGTATAGGTGGAACTTGGCCCAGTTGCTAAAGCAAATAAGCTACCTCAGTCCTGAGATGAACATCCTATCTGGTTAATGGTAGTTATCATTTGCTAGGCAACCTAATGTCATGTGTTACTAACTTCACAAAAGTGTAAAGAAAGGACCATTTGTTGTGAAGAAAAAAAAATATATATCTATACACACACAAGAGAGTTAGGATAAATATTCAGCTACTTTCTCTAGGTTCATTAAGAATAACAGTTTGTATTAATATTGTTTAGACAAGATACCATGTCTGCATCTTGTCCTCTGAATAACTACTACAAAGATAACAATATGCAATGTATTAATTTTTGTAACTGTCCTACTAGCCTGTTTTGAAACTTTCATTGCTATTTTATTTTTTTTGTCATTAAAATGAATAAAAAGTAAAGAATGTGGGAACATTTCAAAACTTCATACTTCATCCAAAAATCATAAAGGAATAAGTTCCAAGAGCTATAAAACTATAAAAAAATAAATGAATCAGCCAAACAAACAAAAACCCCAATGAACTGACCAACCAATCAACCATCCCACAATAATAACAAAATCAACAACAAAATGTAAAAACCCCTGAACAACAATATCCTCAAAACATTAAAATGCAAATTACACCACAGGTAAAACATTGGCAACATGTAGACATGGAATAAAAAATAATTTTTGCTTTGAGACTATGATGTATAAATGTGTAATTTAATCTAAAATATGGTGTTACCACAACTTTAACTCTTCTTTAGCAACAAAATTTTATCTTAGTCATTTCTTAGTAAACTTAATTTATACAATTTCTTAGTAAACTTAATTTCTCAAGCTTCAACATTTTCTAATACCTCCCTTAGTGAATTCCTACTCCCTGTGTGCCAAAGTATTTTCACTGTGATAGAAGGGAGACCTTCTCCCTGCTTGCTATCTATTGGAATCTGATGAAATACACATCATTGTTCAGTGATTATTCTTTTTGCATTTGCTCTGGGTGTCCTATTTCCTCTGATGTTTTTGCTTCTACCTTGACACATAGCTCACATAGCTGATAGCTCATCTGCTAAAGCATATTTTTGACATGATGCATCTCCTACTCTGCTGAAATCTTCTCAAATATTCCCTTTTGGCTATATGCAACTTGGGAGCCTATATCAGACCCCTTTTATATGTGGCTACCCCCATATCTTTCTGACTCTGAAGACATCTTGTAAGGCTTGGTGCTTCTTTGGGTTCCACTCTGTAGGCAAGGAAGAGGTCCACACTCTTGGAGTCACCAAAAGATTCCATGAGTTGTTTCTATCATCTTCCTCATCCCCTGTAAGCTCTTTGCTTAGGAACTTACAGCTCAGCACTCACTTTATTGAGCAATATCAGAACTATATTAAATTATGATGATCACATAGAAAGTCTCATGAGGCTAGAATCAGACTTTCAACTTTCCCTAAACTTTGAACCGTAAGAGAATTTTATTTAGTTTATTTTGAGTGGAAAAAATGAGCTTTTTTAAAATCCTGCATTTTTTTCAACTGTGAGTGTAATATAAATTTTCATGTACTAAATGTGTCAGGCTTTGGCTCTTGATATTTTCCTGGCTTAAATCCGGACTTCTGTAGTAAAAAGTCTTGGCTTTAGGTATTGTCATCAGTACTATAGATACTGTGTGTCTATTTTGGAACTAAAAGTCAAGAAATTAAACTTTTATCTTCTTAGTCATTAGTTTACTGAAGCACTAAGTTTTAGTCTTATAGTCTAACTTTAATATGGAAAGCTCTAGAAGTAAAATAAAGTTTTTAAACATGGAAAATTAAAACCAGCATCATGGTAATACGTTTTAAATTTTTAAATAGCTCTTAAAATTGATGAGAAATAATGAACTTACAATAAAATGTATCTAAATATAAAGATGCTATTCAAAAATGAAGAGGTGTAAATGGTGAATAAATACATAAATCAGATGTTCCATTTTGCTTTTAATCAGGAAAAATGAAAGAAATACTTATTAGAATATTGTTTTACTATTGTATTGAAAAAGGAGAAATATATAACAATAGCCATGGTTGGAGATAAGTTATTTATAGAAAAAGTTGGCATGCTTAAAGTGTGAAGTTGTGCATATGTAATAAAATGTATAGTGTGTATAACTTTCATTTTACACTTAGGAATTTATGCAAAGTGTATAATCTGATATCTTCACAAGGGTATGGGCAAGGAGTTAATCACAGCAAAAAATCAGAAATAAACTAAATTCTATTAGTAAAAGATAATTTTTCTGTCTTGGTTATAAATACTGAAATATGTAGCTTGTAACTCTACACAGAGTAGGGAAAATAAAAATGAAAATTAATTTCCTATTAATCTGTCACAAATTATTTTTCTGGTATTCTGTCTCCTTGTCCCTGACTTCACAAGAAAGCAACTTGGAAATTAGCAAGTTACCCTTCGTTCTTTATTTCTGCTTGCTTCAGCATGTTTCCACCTATGAAACCTCTTTTTGAGATTCTCAAATTTGCTGTAATTTTGTCCTATGACAAATGCAATATACACCGTATTGAATAACCTCTCATACTGACTCATAGACACATATGTTTGGCACCTTTTTCACAAAGACTAGGATAAGAATTGCACCTACAGACCTGTGCAATGTAGCAGCCCTTAGATCTGATACTATTTTTTATTTTATTTTTTTGCAGAACTGGGGATTGAACTCAGGCCCTTGCACTTGCCAGTGAAGTGCTTATTCCACTGATCCATCTCCCTGGCTAAATACTATATTTTTTAATAAAAATAATTCTATATAAATGTAGAGAGGACATTACTCTTTTATACAGTGGATTTACAACTCTGAAAGAACACAGTGTTTATGTTTTCTTAGAAAGATACATTTCCTTCTTAAGCATTAGTAATTTCTACTCTAAGACAACCTTCATAATGAAGAGATAGGGCCATGAACTTTTGGGTCATAAGCACAGGTAGGGAAACACAGAATGTAAGTGGTGAAGAAGGGCATTTAGAATCAGATAAAAATATGTGATTCTCACCAATTACAGGGACTCCAGCCAGTGTTGGGGTTAGATACTCATCAAAAAAATATTTGGTGGTAGAATATTTTACTTCTGTTTTTAATATCTCTCTCAACTACTTTAAGTGTTCCTGATTCTTTTGAAAATTAGAAAAAAATATTTTTCCTAGGTTGCCCAGCTGTGTTAATGTACTCTATGCCATTGAATTGCACTCTTAGGAATGATTAAGATGGAAATTTTTATATTATAAAGCTTTTTAAAATCATGATTTATGAAAAACGCTAGAGTCCTGACATAAAGATGTGAATTGAATAGTCTGTACAAATCCTTAAGCTCTAGAGGAGAAAAGAAAAACAAAGACAAATGTACTACAATTTCTCTGGGGAACTGGATAACTCCTGAAATTTTCTGCATTGTTTATTTCAGTATATTGATAGTAGTAGGAGAGTCCAGAAAGAGTCCAGAAAGTTAAGAAAGTAAGCAATTAAAAAAGGAAAGTACATTACAGGAAAAATATCTTATGATTTCTGCTTTGTATAATTTTTCCATTTTATTTTTGTCTTTTTTATGCCCACATTTTTCTTTTTTAGTTTTATGAAAATGTAAAAAAAAATTAAAAACAAGTTAACCCTATTGTTATCTTCAAAAGTTACTCAGAGTACAAGACATTTATAAAAAGAGTCTTACACAGAAGAAACAGGTGCTAACATTAAAATTTCTTCTTAGTAAACTAAAGCTAGTAGCATAACTAAAACAAATTAGCATATATATTTAAGAAATTGGCTCCAGGGGACAGAAGTGGGCTAATGTCAGGTAATATTCTGAATCTTCCAGATTTGCCTTTTTAAAATTTTCTCATAGAGGAACTACTCTTCCTGTTATATAGATTTAAAATTCTAAGACATAGTGCCTTGAAAATAACTGATATTGAACATCTTTCAGTATGCTTGTCAGCTAGTTGTATGTCTTTGGAGAAATAGCTGTTCAAGTTCTTTGCACATTTAAACTTTTTTCTGAGTTGTAGGAGTTCCTTGTGCATTTTGGGGATTAATCCTTATAATACTTGCATACATGACTTGCAAATGTTTTCTCCATTTCTACTGCCTTTTCATACTGTTGATTATTTTTCTGTGTAGAGCCTTATACTTTGACATAGTCTCAATCTTTATTTTGTTTTGGTTGCCCATGTTTGGGGGTCATTTCTAAGAAATGATTGCCAATAAAGCTTTCAAAAATTTTTTTCTTCTACAACTTTTACAGTTTTAGATCTTTCATTTAGCTCTTCAATCCATTTTGAGATGATCTTTGTATGGTGTAGGATGAGGCTCTGATTTCATTCTTTTGCTTGTGGATATCCAGAATCTCCCATACCATTTGTTGAGATGCCTTTCCTATCTGTACTGTGTAATTTTGACATCCATGTAGTACATCAGCTGAACTTGCATGAGTGGACTTATTCGTTTCATTGTTTTCTTTTGGTTTCTAGTACTATTTTTATGCTAGTGACATATTGTTTTCCTTCTATAAGATTTTATTGGTACATTTTAGACATACATAGTGATCAAATTTATCATAGAGAATTGTACTTGTACACAAAATAACTTGTTTCTTTTTATTTCATTCCCCTGCCCTCCTTTCCATCCCCTCTCCTCCACATGTACAAAAGCTTTGTTTCCATGTTTGCCTTCTCTTCACATTTTTTAATCTATCGTTTCCCCTCCTCCCTCTTGTTCTCTGCCCAATTTGAACAATTCTTCCTATTCAACAATGTCTATTATACACTTTGGCCCATATTTACTCTTTCAGTTTCTCACATCATAGGAACGACGTGTATCAATTTATTTAAACATTTGTGTCTGATTTATTCCACTTGATTATAGTCTCAATGTGTATCCATTTACCTAGAAATGCCCAGATTTATCCTTATTTATGGCAGAATAATACTCCATTGTGTAAAAAAGGCACATCTTCATCTATTCACCAGGTGATGGATATTTGGGTTGTTTCCAAGATTTAGCTATTACAAACTGTGCCACTGTAAGTATGGATGTGCATATATCTCTGTGGTATGTGTTAGTTATGAACCCATGCATTCTGACATGAGAAGAAGCTTTACTGGAGGTAGGAACAAGTCAGTTGGCTGTCTAGCAGACCAAGACAGCAGCAAGACAAAGCACATGGATTTTAAAGGTTTTTATGGTGAGGGTGTTTGTGGGCTGGAACAGCCGAGGGAGAGCTAATCTTGGCAGGGCTACCTGGTCTGTGGAGGATTTTTGATGGTGACAAAGGAGAGTTTCTGTGGGTTTTTTGCTCAGGTCAGAGATGAGTGGGCCTATTCTGTAGTTTTAGCCAAGAGGAAATGAGTCCAAGACCAGGGTACAGAAAGGAAAGGTATTTGGGGCAGGGCGTCTGGGAAACCTTGAGTCCTGACCTATCAGTATGATACTTTTAATTCTTTTGGGAAGATACCAAGAAAGGGAATAGCTGGGTCAAATGGAACTTCTTTTATTTTATTTTATTTTTAAAATTAACTTTGAGAGAGAAATAACAACGAGACAGTTTCAAAGCAGGTTAGTAAGACAGTTACAATAATTAATACATTGCATATTGTTGTCTTCATAGTAGTTATTCATAGTTCAAGATGTAGACATGATATCTTGTCTAAAACTATTAGTACAAATATTTCCTTTCATTGAACTAAGAGAAAGTAGCTGTATATCTAACCTATTTTGTATAATATATATATATATATATATATATATATATATATATATATATATATATTTTTTTTTTTTTTTTCCCACTATGAAATGGTCCTTCATTTATATCCTCCTTTTTTGTTCAGTTTTGTCAGGGATGGGTATTCCACTGCCATTCAAATATTGTGGGTGCAAGAGTTCAGCAAAATAATCCAATATAGTCCAGTAGTCCATAATAGTATGAGTTATCTGCAGAACTAACAATATCAGAAGTTGTTGATTTGAGCCTTTTACAGCTCAGCATATTAACATGTCTTTACTGTTTATACCTTGTGTTTATACTTTTCTTCTGGAGAGTTAAGACCAAGATCAAGCAATACCTATATAACAAGAAATATAACTTTTGTATCTGATAAGGTCGGTCAAATCCCCTCAGGGTTTACCCTGATACCCTGTATATCAGTTTGTAGATCTTTTGACAGTGTCATCCATGTGGATGAGTCATGGCCATTGCTTGACCAATTTGCTCTCTGTTAAAGCCTGAAAGAATGTTTTCTCTCCAGGTGACTCTCCTTGGGCACACTTTACATTGTCAATCACTTTCTTCTGTGGCCCCATAATCTTGAACAGAAAATTTGGAACACCACTGAGTTACAGGATGAATAGTACATGTATGCAGCTCAGATTCACAGTGATCCTTCTGTCTCAACTTTCTTCATGCTGGGATTATAGGGATGTGACCCCATGGCTTGTGATTTTGGGGATCAAACCCAGGTCCTTGTGCTTGCCAGGCAGGTACTTAGACCACTGAGATATATCCTCAGCCCCTGTAGAGATATTTTATATCTCTTTATAGGTTGAGCACTTCATGGTTTTTGATGTTATTGTGAAACATATTGTTTCTCTAATGTCTCTCTCAGTGAGTTTGTTATTTGTGTACAGGAAGGTTATTGATTTTTTAAGTATTGAATTTGTATCCACTATACTACTGAGTTTGTTTATTAAATCTAAGTCTTTTGGTGGAGTTTTTTGGGGTTTATCAGTCATCTGAAAATAATGATAATTTAACTTTTTCCTTTTTCTTTTTCCTTTTCTTTCCCTTGTCCAATTTCTCTGGTTAAAATTTCTAGAACTACATTGAGTAAGAGTGACAACAGTGGACAGTGTCAGCCATGTGGAAGTGTCAGCCATCCTTGTCTTATTCCTGATTTTAGAGTGAAAGCTTTCATTTTTTGTCCATTTAGTATGATGTTGATTATTTGTTTGTCATATAGAAAAGCTTTTGTCTGAGTTAGATAAAGACTATCTCCTATTTCTGTAGGGATTTCATCATAAGTGGGTGTTGGACTTTTTCAAAATCTGTTATTGCACCTATTGATCATTATTTTGTAGTTGGCTCTATTGTCATGGAGGTATGTTGTTTTTCCATCAATTTTGAAAGACAGATTTTATTTACTTTAAGGAGAAAAAACAAAAACAAAATAAAAAACAAAGACAAAAACAAAACATGACACAAAACAATTAAAATAATATAGAC
>NW_004525140.1:67809-84758 GCF_000260255.1 Octodon degus
TCTTCTTCTTCTTCTTCTTCTTCTTCTTCTTCTTCTTCTTCTTCTTCTTCTTCCTCTTCCTCTTCCTCTTCCTCTTCCTCTTCTTTCTTCTTTCTTCTTCTTCCCTTGCACTTGCCTGGGAAGTGCTTATTCTACTGAGCCATCTCCCCAGCCCTAGAAATTACTTCTGATTTAATTTTTTCTAGAGCCTTTTTTTCTATTTTAATTTAATTTTATTTTGAACAGTAAAAAAAATCAGTAACAAAACTCAGAAGCAAAAACAGAAACATATACAGCAATGTATATGTTACAGATGTTCAAAGCAAGAATAGCTGATTAATAATGGTTGATATATTATCTATTTTTAGTGTCAAATCTGTTGCTCAGATTAACAAATACAGTTATATAAGATTGGACATATGATTAAATATTACTGATTGTTTTCAAGAAATCTTAAATTTTTGTTCTTGTCTCTCTTTTTTCTTCTTTCTTTCTTTCTTTCTTTCTTTCTCTCTTTCTTTCTTTCTTTCTTTCTCTCACCCTTTTTTAGCCTTTTTTCCTCTCTGTCTTTATATACCAGGAAGAACAGCTTGTTAAACAAATTATGTCAGTTTGGCTAAACTGATACATTCAGCAATGAGTAGCATCAAACACAACCTAGAAAATGAGAAATTGAGGTAATCATTAATTTTACATCTTTAATTATATGAACTAGATTTATTGTTCTGTCACAAAATCTAAAGCAAACAAGAAAATGGTACATAGTAAATAGACACTCAATATGTGAATGTTTCCCTCAGGGGAAAAAATTTAAAATTTAAAAGAGGCTTAGGGAAAAATAGAGAAATAGAAGAAAAAGAGACCAGAAGAAGGCTGGAAGACAAAGGAACATAATGCAAACTAGTCCAGAAGACTGGAGGAGAAGCGCAAAAGAAGAAATAAAAGGAAGAACAGAACATAAGAGCAACCACAAAAAGCTAAAACCCAAGTTCACACTCATATTAAAAACAAAGTCAAGCAAGGAAGAGAGAGTGATAAAAGAAAAATGAAGCGAAAGTGAGAGAAAGAAAATGTCCACTTGAAGGTTTGTCTCTACTGTCATTGGTACAAAACATGTGGAGACAGAGTCCATATCCATGTTGATTTACCACAGTGAGACAGCTGAAGGTTTATGATAGGTAGCGGATAATCTCAGCAAACCCAAATGTTTATTTCCCCTGAAGTTCAGGCTGGATGTTGGCTGTGAGGTCAGAACCAGACCCATGCAGCCTGCAGCATTCAGCACACTGTCCTGTGGGCTTGAACTCAGCTGGGAGCTGCTAGATAAAGCCAGCAGTTGTTCTGAGTTCCAGGCTCAGTTCCCTCTTCAATATAGCTCCTGGTCAATTCCTTTCTTCAATGGGATGTCCAATCCTGCCGCACTCACCTCCAGTCAGTACAGTCTTTGATACCCACCGGTCTCTTCCACTGAAGCCTCTCCTCATGGAGACCTCTAATGCTGCCAGCAGTCATAGTGTGTCTGCTGGTTTGAACCACTCCTCCCTGGGTCCTGATGGGAGGATACTGCTGGCTGCCTCCTTTTTTGCTTTGAAGTTTCTCTCTTCAATGTCCTCGTGGGCTTCACTTCTTATTTAGATCCTTTCTGGGTCCAAGGGACCCGCTGCCCTCCTTTTCTTCCTCCTGTTTCTAAATTCTAGTATCTGGACAGCAAGTCTCACAGAGGCTATTTTTTTTTTTTTGTTGCTTACCACTCTTCCATCTTTCCTGCAGTCTCATATTGTTTTAAATATTTCTAGACTTTAAAAGAAGGAGGTGTATACTTCCAGATTTGTTCTTTTGAGGAAGATTACATTAGATGTTCTACATTTCTTGTGGTTCTGTGTGAATATTAGGGTTTCAAAAATTTATTTCTGTTAAAAAAGCCACTGGAATTTTTTGCTCTGTATGTAGTACAAGGTCTAAAGGGTCTACAGGGTCTTACTACATAGATCAGACACATGATTCTCCTATTTTCAGCATCTTAAGTTCTAGGATTTTAGGCACGCGCCACGATACCCAGTCTCAATCACCATCTCAGCGGGGCATGCCAGAGATTGAACCCTGGTCACTGCACTCTGCCTAAGCAGGTGCTTTAGTCCACTGAGCTATCTGGCCAGCCATTTTATTTATTTATTTTTTGTGAGACATTCTTTTTTATTATTTTATTGAGAAATGAACAGCAATGAGACAGTTTCAAAATTGATTAATAGGACAGTTTCAATAATTAATACATTGTGCATTGTTTTCTTCTTAGTGGTTATCCATACTACAAGATGCAGACAGGATATTCTGTCCAAACACTATCAGTACAAATCTTTCTTCTCATTGAATTAAGTGAAAGTAGCTGTATATCTCTCCTAACTATTCTGCATATACAGATACAAAATTGTCCTTCCTTTGTATCCCATTTTTTTGTTTAGTCCTGTCAGAGATGGGTATTCCATTGGCATCTAAATAATATAGGTGCGTAAATTCAGCAAAACAATCCAACACAGTCCAGCAGTCCACAATAGTAGTGGGTTATCCGCAGAAGTTGTTGACTTGAGCCTTTCATAGCTCAGCATATTAATATTGGCCGGCCCTTTCAGTCTCTGAAATTTTGATAAAGGTAGCAATGAATCTATAGAACACTTTGGATAGTATAAACATTTAAATAATATTATATGTATTGTTATATATGTTTATATCACTTCATATCTATTAGAATGGCTTTTTAAAAAAGACAATCATAAGAAAGTTGAGAAATTAGATTGTTTATATATTGTTGGTAACAATATTTACAGAATTTATGGAAAACATTATGGAGGTTTCTTGAAAAATTAAATGGGGGGATCTGTCATAAAGATAGCAATTCCAGTTCTTTGCATATACACAAAATAATTAAAAATGAATTTTTTTTTTGTATTGTAGGGAAGGGTCTACAGGGTGTTCAGGGCTCACTACTAGGTAGGACTCATAGTGATCCACCTATTTACAGCCTTCCAAGTGCTGGGATTACAGGCATGCACTACCATGCCCAGTCTCTGGCAGGCCTGTGGATTGAACCCCTGGCCCCTGTGCCTTCTTGCAGGTGCTTTAATCTGCTAAACTATTTGGCCGGATCTTATAAATGAGAATTTTGAGATGTCTGCATGCCTATATTCTTTACAGCATTATTCACAATAGCTAGGATATGGAGAAAATACAAGTATTCTTAGATGAATGGATAAACAAAATATGTGATATACGTACAATGAAATGTGATTCAACTTGTAAAAAAGAGGAAATCTTCCTTTTTGTGACAACACTGATGAACCTCAGAGCAGTGAATTAGGTCTATCTCAAGCCTTATTTCATTGCACACTCATTTTTGACCTATTGTGGCAAAATGTACAATTCATCTTGGCCACTTAATGTACCTCAGATGAAACAAAGAATCCTATAAGGATTCTAAGAAGAGGCTAAGAACTATGAAAATAAACAATATGCCTTAAAGAAGGAAAGGAAACTAACTACTTGGAGAAGCTGCTGTGCTATTTGTCGCCTAGTTCAAATTGAGACTATAATACAGTGATATCTCAGATCATAACTTAAATAAATTTCTATGATTCTTGTCACATTCTGAAATGCATGAGAAGTGAATCAAATTTCTCTATAAGGTCAACAGTGAATCCAACCACTGAATTTGATTTTATTTGTGACTAGAAGCATGGTAAGAATTAAGCTCATGAACCAAGTTACCACTGTTCTAGTGAGGGGCTAAAAATGAAATCTGACATCATATTCTTTTTCTTTTTTGTATTTTAAGGAAGGGTATACAGGGTGTCCAGCCTCTCACTACTAGATTGGATTCATAGTCATCCAACTGTTTACAGACCCCCAACCCTGGCCCCTGTACCTGCTTGCAGGTGAGCTATTTGGCCAGCCCTGAAATCTGACATCATAGCTGCTCTTATCATGATAAGAAAAAGGTGCATTGGGGATCATTAATTATGGTAAGGTGAGTGAGAACATATATGGCAAAGAGAAAAGTCCAGATATCTTCCACAGCTGATGAGCAGAAATCTTTACAGAATTTTATTTTTTGGAGAAGGATAAGGACTGAAGTGACATCATTTCACTTGCCAATCAGCTCCAGATATTCATCATAAATTATAAAAACTCAGATGGGTCCACAGATGCCTATGACTCCCTTGCTGGACATGGCTTTTTCCGTATTTAACAATTGGGATCCAGATGAGGCTGGAAGGAGAAGGGCCAGAACAATAGCTGGTGCCACTGGCAATTCTTTAAACATAGCCAAATCACCAGAAGGAAAACACAAGGACAACTGCAAGAAGACTGGGCTCCGGGCCTGTAACTCTGCCATGTCACCCCAGGGCCCACTCTGAGTGCTAGGTAGCTGATATGCCTGACTCACAGCACTGGAGGGCTGACTGTTTCTTCTCCCAGAGAGGCACTAGGGAAACCAAAACCCTCATTTGCTATTCTGACTTCAACCAAAGGGGCCCTGGACCATGTGCACCATTTCTGTCCACAGGTGTCACCATCTCCTGTGAGGAAGCCTGGGTCAGCCTGGATGAGCTGGGAGAAGGCCACCTCCACTGGAACTGTCTGAAGAAAAAGATGACCCAAAAGAGAAAAGCAATTCAGATGAAGCTTGGGAAAACTTGGGGTTCCTCTTCAAAAAACAAGATTCCAATACTACTCTGGTTCAGATACCATGAAAATGTAATCTACTACTCTTCATATTTAGGCTGGGTATCCCCAACCTAATAGTAAAGTTACTTTCTTTTTTATGTGTTTGGTACAGGGTCTCACTACACAGCTCAGACTCATAATGATTCTCCTGTTTTCAGCCTCCCCAGGGCTGGGATTACAGGTTCAGCATGCCCGAGGGTGAGGCTGGCACAGCATGTGGCACCAGGGCTCGAGCCTCCATCCCTCCATCAACTTTGCCTAAGCAGGAGTTCAGTCTGCTGAGCTATCTTGCTGGCCCTTAAACTTACCTTCTTTTTTCCACCAAATAGTTCAACAGTCACCCAACTTTTTTTTTTTTTTGTCTGATAGGTCTTTTTTCTTCAAGCCATCAGTGAGTTAGAACCCCCTCAGGGAAGAGGAGAGCGCATAATCCCCAGCAGGAAGTAGCTATATGAAGATGGAGTCTTTCACTCCCTCAGTACTGTACATAAAGAACTATGAGGCTGTCTGTCTGTCAGGGTGACATGAGGCAGGAGACAAGGGTATGACAAACCTGGCCAGAGAGGTGGGCCTGACTTATGAATTACAAATCCTAGAATGCATGTGCAGAACAATTCTCAAAGCCTCGCATAGGGGCTTCTCATGAGAATGTGAGCAGGTGTTCATTAGGACAGCCTCGACCTGACACCAGCCTGAAAAGAACATTTGACATCGAGCTTTTTACTATTGTCTTCTCTCACTGTTACCCATTCTTATCCTGAAGCGGGTACTTACTGCCTACTTTTACTTGGCCCAGACTCCCTTGGCCCAAGCTCCCAGAGCTTGCTTTCTTCCCCTGCTTTTAATAAATATAAAACTTCACTAATGTTTGACTTATCTTGACCAATTTTTTTGTTAGGGACAGAAAGCATCTAGCAGCTACCTCTAGAAGGACACTCCAGTGCCCCCCCAAAAGTAACAGGCTGAGTGTGAGAAAGTGCTTTCATTTTAGGAACATCAGAAAGGAAGAAAAGTACTTTCACGATACAGAAGATAAGTTTTCTCAAGGCTTTTATTTCCATTATTATTATTTTTTTTAAAGAGAATGCCTGTGGATTGATTGCCTCTGGATCACACTTCGCAGACCAAATCAAGCAGCCATTTCTGCTGCATTTTGCTCACCCTGCTCTGTCTTCTCCTTCCATTCTTACTGTTTACTTCCTTTTTGCATGTCTATTCCACCCATACTGCTGTCGCTGCCCTTTTAGAATTTTCTTTTTTTTTTTTTTTGAAAGTCTGCTTTATAAGAGCAAATGTTTTTAAGTACTTTCCCCCTCCTTAAACCACGTATATCTTCAAAGAAAATAATGGCTGGGGAAAGGTGAAAGTCAGACATTACTGATTGTCTGCTAATTTCTTAATGCTACTTATATCTTTAGGAGTTCACCTCTGCAGCCTCCCTGAGACTCAGATTCAGAATGGCTGCTAGTCCTGGAAAGGAGGCCCACAGAGATCCACCACACCTAGTGCACAGAGCCAAAGCTGCAAAGAAGTATATCAAATACTTCAAGTATATCAAAGGAAGGTATCAAATTCTTTCTGTTCCCCTATTTCTGTAACAGCTCAGTTCTGTGGCATAAAATCTTTCTCTTAAAATAGTCTGTAAAGAAAGTTGTAAAGCTGTAAATCATTAAATGTTATCCCCAGCTGATTGCTAAAGAACTTAAACCTAACAGATAAGGGTATTGGGAATTTGAGGAAATTTTTGCAGGGAAGATAGAGAAAGAAAGCTAAAGCAGAGAAACCTCAACTAGTGATTGGGGATTAGGGAATCAATTGAGGGGGATGTTGCTTTCAAAATGCAGGAGTATTTTGAAAAAGTCTTCATATGAGTCAGGATAGTCGTAAAAAGAAAGCAAGAGTGAGAAGCACTTTAACATGTACCTACACTCTGGATAAGATTGTCTTCCTTGTTACAGATATCATCTTTTTCCTCTCTGATTCCTTCTGAGTCTCACTTTTTTGACAATGACAAATAATTCCAGCAAAGATATTTTGTCATTTGAATACTTACTCAAGAGCAGTTTAAAATAGGTTTGGAAACTTTGGGTGTTTATATTGGATAGTTATGGCAAGAAGACTATTTTTGTTCATGTGGATTGTTTATTTTACCTTTTATTGTTTGACTTAATCTACTGCAGAAATAATTAATTGAGAGATGAACTAGATTCTGTCCCTCAAAATATATGCTTTTTGACATAAAACTTTAGTTTGAGTTGAAAGAAATTAAGAATTAGCAAATGCAGAAAAACCTCTCTTTAGCCTCCTTCTTTATTACAGCACACACACTACTCCAGACTATCATAAGCACAGGGTCTGTACTGAGGAATCTGCAAATAGAACTTACTTGGATTGTAACCTATCCATTTCTCTTTCCTCAGTTTTGTGCATTTGAAAGTCTAAAAATTTTCCCCTTCTTCTGTTGTTTTCCCACAAGTTTATTGTTCTTTGTTGAAGATGCTGTATAAACCAGAACTGTGCATCTGGTTTGAGTTACTTTTCCTTGAGATTTTTCATGCATGATATGTGCTGCCTGTTACTAAGCTGACTTTCTCTTATTAGCCTTTCTTTTGTTACAGCATTCATTCCAACCACAAACTTACAAGTGTTGAGGAATAAAATAGTCTTTTCTCCCCACTGAAGCCATCAGATGGAGGCAGCTCCAGAGCACTGGGTTTCTATGTAAGCAAACCAGATGCTAACTCAATGGAAATGGCCACATGCTAGAAAATGAAATTTAGACTTCAATTATCAGAAACTGAAAACTAATGTCTAACTGGGGGCTTTCCACTAGAATGATATAAAACTACTGCTCTGCTTCAGTCAGCTAAACATTTTCTTTCACAGGTTTTTGTGATCACCTTACCCTTTTGCTCTTTTGATGAGCAGAAACAGCCTTACCCTTCTCTTTTTGAAACCCCAAGGAGTTCTGGTTTGAAGCACCTGATTCATGACTTACTTTTTGCTCTAATAAACTCTAAAAAATGTGAATGTGCCAATGTTTATCTTTTAATACCATATGTTTCCTGCTGGCGGGCTTTTGTGTTTTTATGTTCATGGCTGGAGTCCTACTACAGAGCACTGCTACACACACCAAGGGAAATTGTCAAAATACCCTTTCTTGGGTAGTGACAAATAAGCTAAGTGCATTTGTAAGTTAGTGAGTTCCACATCTTAGTTGGCTCTTTGGAAGTTTCAATATATATGCAGAGATATTTGAGAGACTAAAAGTCTGATATTTCAAAAGTGAAATAGAAAATGTTAGAGTTTGCTGCCATACCCTATACAATCAATAGGTAGATGAGCTTTGTTAACTTTTTTTATATAAGAATGCTTCTTTTTATTTTGACCTTTCTGATGCATTTTTATCTTTATGTATACTTTTTTATTTTGATGGGAAGGAAATTTTCATAAGAAGGATTGTCTACTGATTTGAAATAATTTGGAGACAAAGTGCTTTTCTTCACATTTGTAAAAAATGTGATACTTCAGAATATGGAAATAATCCAATTGATGTTATTCAGAAATTAACATTAGCAAAAGATTAGAATAAAACTCAGTATAAAAAGCTCTGAAAGGGCCAAAAACATGAAGGTCTCTGTACTGATGGTAAAGTAAAATTTTAAAAATTTGAGTACAAGTAAAATGTGATTTAATTATTACTTTTTTTTTTGGAAAGGAATGATATATTTGTCAATAGATTTGTTTGAGATCAGTCTCTTGGAAACATAAAGGACACTCAAGTTTGTCATCTTTCATTCTTTGATTAGTACCCTCTTTTCTTTAGGAAATAGACATTCCAAGCCTATTTTTCTTTTTCTCCCCAGAGATTTCATCCATCCTTTCTGTATTATACTACAGGGTGAGGTGATTAAAAACATTTATTTCATGAATCTTCTCTGAATGGATTTAAATTCCTTTGAGCAGAAGCCGTCCCCTCAGGGAGTAGAGAGGGTTTATCTTTGCTGGCCATGTGGATTTCTGTGAACTCACATCTAGGATGAAAGCAATTTACATTCCAGTAATGCCGAGCTATCTTGTGTTCCCCAACATTGGTGATTATTTTGCAGTTGCTTTTTCCTGTCTGGAATGTCTTCTCTTAGTTGTAAATTCTCTGTTGGTTTTTCAAAAGCCTGCTTATGAATCTACTTTTTAGGAGGCCTTTCCTTTACTCTGTAATCCCAGGCCAGAGTTGTCATGGTTTGTGCTGTAGTATCTCCATATCACATGCATACCTCTGTTATTACGTTAATTGTACCATATAGCATTGAGGTCATAATGTGAACTCTAGTAATTTGATTTAACTTTCTGGGAATGAGGTTGTTGATTTTTCCACATTTCGTAGGCTGTAACCCTAGTTCTCCACACAAGTCTCCTTAGTAATTTACACTGGATAACAAAAATCTAGCATTTCATAAGGCTTACTATAATTTATCAATTCCATGATACATATATCTCCCCTCCTGTATTTAAAAACCTCTAAAATTGGGATGCTTCTTAAAATTGATGAAGATTTAGGCTTAAAGAAATATTTATCAGCCACCATACTACTTTTTAATATCATACTTTGTTCTACTTATCCAATAAGGTAAATGCTATTAATATTCTAATTTAGATGTGATGATAAAGAGGCTTAGAAGGATGAAATAATTGGCTCAAAGTCAGATGATTAATAAGAGGCAGCATGGAGCCTGAAATTTGGTATGCTTGGCTCCATCATCCATGCTCTTAATCGTTTTCTGTGAAAAGAATAGTAAAAATGGATGTAAACTAACATTTGCAGACAAAATCAGTCATTAATTTTTGTTTGATGATATGAAAGTGTTCTAGACCCTTGACTTTCCTTACAGATAAGCATGCTGCTGATAACCTAATCCATGAATTAATCTTGGATGGTTCTTTGTCTCCAGAGTGCAGGTATATAATATTCTTCAGCCTCTGTTGCTTCATCTTATACCCCAGAACGTGTATACAAAGGGCTCCCATTACCTTGATGCTGCCCTGTGACTTTCTGTGTTAAGGGACATTGACTTGGCATATTAAACAATTTTTTAACTTAATTAAAGTGAATTTTCTGTGAATTTCATCTTATCAACTTAGTAATTTAGTGTGGAATAGACTTCAAAACTTTTACTCCACTATACATGTTGCCTAATATTTGCTTTTATTTTATCTTTGATTAAAACTTTTTCTCAGTTGGGCCTGGTGGCACAAGCCTAGAATTCTAGCACATTGGGAGGTTGAGGCTGGAGGATTGCAAGTTCCAGGCCTGCCTAGGCAATTTAGTGAGACCCTGTATCAAAGTAAAAAACAGAAAGGGATGAATTTAGTTTAGTGGCAGAATTTTATGTTTTTTATCCCTTGTAGCATAATAAAAGAAATGGAAAAAGGAGAAAGAAAGAAATGAAGAAAGAAAGAAAGAAAGAAAGAAAGAAAGAAAGAAAGAAAGAAAGAAAAAAAAAAGAAAGAAAGAAGAAAGACTTCCATGCTCTCCCTTTTCTTGAAGGTACTGGGAATTGAACCTAGGTGGATTTTTTTTTTGTATTTAAAAAAATTTAAAACACCATCACATTAGGTCCCTAAAAGGCACAGGTTGGCTTCTTTCTTTGTTCTCTGTCTCATAGCTTCAATAATTTTTCTCCTCCATGTTCTTCTACTATGCCATTTCTGCCTTAGAGCCTTCAACTGTGAGCTGAATCCTCTAGAAAGTGAGCCAAAATATACCTCTTCCTTTAAAAATTTTAAATGTCAGATATTTATTTCCTATTGATGGGAAAATAACAGATAGAAATTGACACATGAGAAACAAGGTTGTTGCTGTGACTACCTATGTGGTTTAGAAGGCTTTGGAACTGGTCTGCAACAGGAGTTTGAAAAGTTTGAAGATGTTGGCTAAAGAAACCCTAGAAAGCTGTAAACCAAACTCAGTGGGAGATTCTCATGATAGTTCAGAAAACCACAATGTTAATAAGAATCAGACAGGCTGAGGAGGTTTTAGTTGGGAACAAGGACTCTATTAGATGGACTGTAGGCCATGTGCATTATCTCCTGGGAGAAAATCTATCTTCTTTCTGTTGTTGTGAAACTTTGTGGGAGTCTGAGATTAACAGTGGTGGACTAGTTAATGGAAAACATTTCATGGAAGCCCAATATTCTGGCTGTGGCATTGGTACTCCTGGCTGTTTTTATCCATATCTATAGTAAGAATCAAAGTGGTCAGGGGTATAGCTCAGCAGCACAGTGCCTGCCTAGCAAGAGCAGGGCCCTAAGTTTGATTCCTGGTACCAAAAATAAAATCGAAAGCAAATGGCAGAGTTAAGTGATTTGAAAAGTTTCCAGTTTTGTAAGAAATGAAAAACCTGCAAAGTCAGAGCAAATGAGAATACGGTTGCTGAAAAATTAGTGTTAAAAGAAGCCAGATACTTTGTATAGAGATAAGAAGAAAGCTGCTCTGAGGACAACTCATAAATCAATAAGACTCAATGCACTCCAAGTTCAAAGGTGTTAAACTGTAAATCTTTCCTCTGCAAAGTGGGTCCCTGGAATGTCCACTTAATCATGGCTGCTTGGGGAAGTGTAGCCCCAAGTTCAGCCACCTGGGTAGTCAGAATTCCCAAAGCTGTGTTTTAAGGAGACCCCCAACCCCTGCTCAGGATCATGGCCAATCTTGGCATCATCTATATGATCTGGGTTTTCATGCAGAACATTAGAGTCATGGGGTCACAGAGGGTTCAGGAGAAGTCTTAAGAGTCCAGGCAAAAATATGAGACAGGGTCACAGAGCCTATTAGAAGATCCATGAGAGAGCAGTGTTTGAAGCTGTGAGAGTAGGTAAAAAATGCAGTGGAGACCTCAGGAAGTTATAAATGCAAGGAACAGGGAACATCTAAGGAGGAAACCTACAGGGGCTGAGTGGAGCCTTCTCAAGTGAGAGGCAATTTGGTCTACAAATAACAAAGCCTAGTGGTGAGGTTGCCTGAGCCCTTTGGAGGTCACATCTCACAACAAACTGTACTGGGTGCTGGGCATGGCATGATAGGATTTAACATTTGTCTTGCTGGGTTTTAGTCCTCTTTTGGTCTGATTCCTTTCTTTCACCATATCTGTCCCTTTGGACATAGGAATGCTTAGCTTTTGCAATTGTATGGTGGAAATACATAAATATATTTTTGATTTTATAGAGGCTTAGAGCTAAGAGTTTCTACTGAGTCATAGGGGAGATTTTGGACTTGGACTTTTAAGCAATGGTGGGACTGATAAGACTTTAATGACTCTTAGAGATGGACCAAATTCATCTTGTATAAAGAGATAGACATAAGTCTTTTGAGGGTAAGGGGATATACATTATTTGGATCAAGAACATCTCCCAGAAATCTAATGTATTCAGAGGTGGGGCTTTGGGAAGGTGATTGAATCATGGTGGTGATGAATGTGTCTGTAGGAGGTGGCACCTTGTCAGAAAAGGAAGGTGCCTGAGAGAGTGATGTAGAAAGGTTTCTCTCCCTTTCTGGCTCTATCCTTGTCTCTCTGCTTCTCAGCTGTCTTGAATTGAATAGCTTTCCACCAGTAGGCCCTTCTGCCATTGCCATTTCCTGCCTTGGAGACAGTCAACTATAGAGAGAGTCCTCTAAAAACTATGTCCAAAATAAACCTTTTCTTCTTTAAATTGCATGTCAGGTCTTTTCCTTTAATCACATGAAAGAACTAAGGAGCAAAGCTATTCTTTCTTTATAGAGTTTTAAACAATATTGTATCAAATGCTTTGATAAGTATGTCTATAGAAAAATTTATGAAATTTTATTTAATCCAGTGACCTCCCCCCTAAAAAAGCTTACTTCAGCATGAATCTTATTTATTGATAAGTCTATTGGTATTTCATGGAACTATTTTTCCATTTACACTTTCAGAATATATCTGTAACTATGGGGCTGCAATTTTGCCACTTATCTTATTTCCCTTTTGCTTTTAGAGAATCTCTAAATTTTAGCTATGCATATAGTTTCCCAATTAGAGACTTCCCTTTCCCAGGATCTTTAAAATTAATGTGACTCTGTGACTATTATGTCAGTACAATGTAAACAAAAGTGATTGGGAACTTGTGTGTCACTTTAAAAGACACTGCATGCCTTCTACTTTCTGTCTTATCTTTTTCTTGCTGCCTGGGACATGGACATATGCTGCTGACTCATTTTTGACCATACAGGAAAGATAACTTTCTAAGAGATGCAAAGTAAAATGATCGGAAGAATCTACATCCTAGTGGTATTATGGAACTAGCCAGATATCTCTGAATTGTTTTATGAAAGAAAAACGCAATGCCATCTTTTTTTGAACCACTGTATTTTGAACACTTTTGTTATAGTAGCTTAGCTTAAATGATCACTAATCTTATCCTGGAATTCGCTAAGAATTTTATACTTGAGAAATTCCTGAATTCTATTGGTTCTTCCTGATAAAAATTTTTAATTGATGATAGAGAAATTTCAAATTCTTTACATGAAGCTAAAAATTTAGGGTAAAAACATGAAGAAAAAAAGTTGTAGATTTAACATTAAAGGATAGAGAGCACAAAATCATGAAATGGTTGCTTAGACTGAGCCAGGTTGAAGCTAGACTTTCTAGTGAAAGATGAGTTTTTAAGCAAGCCTTGTGATGTATAATATCAATAATTCTTCTAAGACTTTATGTCTCAGGCTACTGAAATAAGTGAATGATTCATATTAGCTTCAAGAAAAATCTTTGGGGTTTTCTATGGTTGCTCAGTACTTTAACTTGCCATTATTTAAAGGCTTACTTAAGACTTATAATAGCAGACACACTGGTAACGATGTCAGTTCTGACCTCAGTCAAATATAACCAGTGAAAGCAAATTTTTTTCCCCAGAAAAGAAAACCACAGCATATTTTCCTCCTGGAATAATTTTATTTCTTTTGCTATAGCAAGCCCAGAGAAAACAGCTGCAGTTTCAGCATAAGCTTCCACACATTGAACCCAAAAGTCTGTGATTTTACTTCCCGTAATGAGTTTTCTACACGAATGCTCAGCTTTCCACTTTAGAGCCTCTGATTATTGGGTGTGCTGTAGGATCTTAATGTAACTGAGCTTATTTGGCTCTGGTCAGCTCTGGGGCAATGGCATTTTGCTTGCCTCTGTGATGAATGTGTCAAGAGCATTAGCTCTGAAAACTTCAGTCTCTAAGGGATAGTAATTTTTTTTTTTTGTCTGACATCTCTGAAGGGCACCTGTGTAATGTCTGACCACAAACTGAATCTCTATCTCCACATTTATTGTGGTATCTGTGTTTGGCTGCAAATCTAGAGAGAAAAAGGAACAATTTACTAATTGGAAATGGTAACAATATTTGACTTTTTCATTGCAACATCCATGGCAGTGTGAGATTTGAACAGTATCTAGAATTATTTCATCAATAGCCAGAAGCAGATCACATTTCAAATTCCCTTTGCTAGCATTAGTCAAGATGAAACTTTTTAAAATTTATTTTAATTGATTAATTAATTAATTAATTAATTTTGTATTTAGTACAGGGTCTACAGGATCTCACTATGCAGATCAGACTCATAGAGATCCACCTACATTCAGCTTCCCAAGCTCTGGGATTACAGGCGCATACCACCATGCCCAGTCTCAATCACTGTCTCAGTGCACCCCAAGGGTGGGGCTGGCATGGCACACTGTGGATCAAACACCAGCAGCTGTACTCTGCCTAAGCAGGCACTTTAGTCTGCTGAGCAATCTGGTTGGCCCAAGATGAATCTTTCATAAAGATGTGTGGAAATTTTAAAGAGAAAAAGTGAAACCGATGTTTTCTTAGATTTTCTTTGTTTTATGTTGGATTTCTTAGAAATGAAAAACAGTTGTTATCTGGGAGACAGTTAAAAACTATTTGTGCATATCCCAGGACTCAGGAGGCTGAGACAAGGGGATCATTGTGAGTTTGAGGCCAGCCTGAACTACAGAGCAAGATCTTATCTCAAACCAAACCAAACCAAACCGCAAACCACAAACTGAACCAAATCAAAACATAGTGAGACCCTACCTTGAAACAAATAAAAAAGCAAAACAAAACAAAATAACAAACTAGTTGTGCAGAAAAAAAATCAGAAAGGAATCATGGTATCTTTTATGTTTCTAGACTCCTGATAGCTAATTCTGGCACATTGCTTGGTCTTTACTTATAATTAGAATGTAATTCCTTGAAGGACATCTCATCTCTGGAGTATTTTCACTTGGCTGTTGATGAGGTATTCGTGGGAGTAAACTATTTTCTAAAGGGTGACATACTCATATTTAGTAAAACAGTATACCACTATCATCTGCCTTATAACATCTTTATATAAGAAGTCTTTAAGTCATGAATGCAAGAGGATCAGTGGGCTGGGCTATATAGTGGGAAGCTTTTACTACATAGCAACACCCTGTCTCAAAAAACCAAACCAACCAACCAACCAACCAACCGAACAAACAAACAAACAAACCACAACAGACAAATGAATGGAAAAAAAGCAAAATGATAGTAATAGGTGATAGAAAGAGAAAAGTTTGTATGAGCTTCTTTCGTGAAAGAAAATAAAATCTTGAGTTCTTTAAAACAGACATACAGATACCTGCTTCTGTCCCAAACTGCTAATTTTTCTTTTTCCTCATTCTTTTTGAAAGTAGATTACAACCTTACCAGTGATTCTTGACATGACTTCTCAGGATATTCACACTGTAGAATTACAAAGATTATGGCCCAGTGGTCTTAGTGCAGCAGCATCCTTGAATAAATGCTTGCAAATGGGCTATTGATCGAGATAGCTACTAGACTTTGGGGAAAATAATGCCCCTGTCATTGTCAATGCAATGGCTTCAGATCACAATTCGTGAAATAAATTAGCCAGACAACACAAATCCTTTCTGTAGGAAAGTATGACTTATTCACTAAGTAAAGGAAGACCCAGAACATTTGGCCCAGGGCTTGTGCTGAGAGTGGGCATTTCACATCGCAAAGCCAGGGGAGGGTGTCTTAGTGCACATGGATACCAGGCACTGTGGCATGGGACAGTGACTACTGCTCTTTGCTGTCACTGGAGAATGAGGACAGAGCAATGTACCTATGTGACTGCCACGGTTACACAACCCAGTCATTGAGTCACCTGACACCTGGTCTTCAATAAAGCAGAGCTGATGATGCTGGAGCAGTTGTACAACTCTGTACAACCACTCAGCGGGCCTCAGAGAAGTTTTTATTTTTGTCCCCCCACCTCCCCCCTTGGGGCTCTAATTACAAAATAGGCATTGATGTGTACTGAGCTGGCTGATATAGCAGACAAATTTGGTGTAGTTTACTCCTGTTTTGACAGTAGTTCCTGCCAGGTGCAGGAATGCAGGGAGTTGAGACAGGAGGGTTGCATGTTGCATTTCATTTTGGGCAATTTAGCAAGACCCTGTCTCCATATTTATGAGGGTGAGGATGGTTTCAGACTGCTTGAAAATTCCTGAACAATCTAGATGTGGTCATAATTATTGGAACCTAGTTTAGTTTATCATTTAATTATTGTATCAATAAATAAATGATTGATAAATATTGGCTAACTAGCAACATTTAGAAGGCACAAAGCAAAGTAGCTATAACTTAACTAAAGATTAAATAGAAAAATAAGCTAGTTGCTCTCTTTACCTATGATTTAAGGACTTCATATACTAATATTAACACCTTTTTTTTCTAATTTTGCATGTGGTTGTACATTAAAAAAATAAAAAATAAGGTATCTATATATCAATACAACTAACATACATTCTTTAATCTGGCTGCAACAGGTGAAGCTTGCATCACTATTTGTTTTAAAAGCTAGTGGATACACAAGACATTACTAATATAGCTACACAAATTTTGCTTGTTCCTGAGAATATTAGCTTCTTTTTTTTTTTTTTTTTGATCTAAGCATCAGATTCTTTTATTGAGCCATGGCACTTCCATGTCTGTACACTTTATAGATATAATAGAACTTTCAAGATTTCAATCCGTGATCCTTCCTTTTTCTTGAGTTTCTATTTTATTTCTTTTCAAAGTTTTATTGATAAACATATAGCAATGAGACAGTTTCAAATCAAATCGAGAGTACAGTTTCAACAAATAATACACTGCAAATATTCTTCTGAGTGGTTAATTGCTGTTCAAGATGCAGACTTGTGATCCTACTTACAAACACC
>NW_004525140.1:92545-94711 GCF_000260255.1 Octodon degus
GGAACAGTTGTTGCTTTTTATATCAATACTCCTAGAGCCCCCAAAGCTGCAAACTTGAGGGACCAAGAAGAGTTGCAATGGAAACTGTCCCTTTAGAAACAACCTGAGTTCACTTAGAATGTGTTTTCTCAGCTGGGCACATGAAAAGATTTTCTTGCACTGTGTCTTTAAAAAGTTTCTTTAAGAAAACAGTTGTTTTTTATTTTTGTTTTCCCTATTTTGCCTGCATCTCCTCTCTTCTTGGCACTCAAATAAGAGTCTCTGGGGGCTCAGCAGAAGGGCTACCAGATACTTGCTCCTGTGTGCTTCAGAAAGCCATTGTCCATGCAATTATTTTATCCCTAGACACACTGACTTGTATGCATACCTATGGGCTGCTATTCCCTGTTGCAGAGAGGCCAAGACATGTCTAGAGTGGAGGCAACAGCTTAGGCCAAAACCAAAGCCTTTGCCAATGCTTAACAAAAATACATGCAAAATACTATGAGGCATAGGACCTCACAGTGGAAAACACCTCATATTAACATAGTCTATGCCTGCATGCCTCATTTATGATGCAAATAAATTCTCAAGCCCCATATGGCCTGGTCTTGGAATGACACCACATTAAAGAAACACAGTCTAGCAACCAAAAGTAATTAAAAAGTAATTCCCATACTCATTTGGGCCTCCAAAGTATATTACAAGGGCCACAAGCTTGTAACATCTAGTAACACTTTTAGGAAGGTCTCTTCTTCTCCCATACACACTCACGTATCTTGGCATTCATGGTGCCTGTGTTTGTCTTAAATCTCTAACTCCTGTTCCTTTCATTTTTAGTACTGGGAACTGAATTCAGGGCCTTGTACATGTTAGGCACATGGTCTTTCACTAAACTATATCTTGAGCCCTTCTATGTGTCTATGTCTTTTACTCTTTTTTTTTCCTTCTCTTATCTTTTACCTTCTGGTTTGTTCCCCTACATCTCAAAATCTAGCAGTTTTGATACAATCAAACTCATATTAATGGGTTGCAATGGCAGAGAAGCTAAGCAGATCTAGTCAAGATCTTTTTCCCTCCTGGTACTGAAGACTGAAGCAAGGTCTTCACATTGACTGCATCCCTCCACATTTTATTTTTCTTCTAATTATTGTTACTCTTCTATTAGCCTGTTTTGAAACTGTTTTATTTTTATTTTTTCTCTTTAAAAAAAGATGTGCTTCAGGAAGTAGACAAGGAGAAAAAAAACTATAATTGCCTTTATGTATATTAAAACAACATCATATTTATACCATAATTTTGGCTTTAACTATCACATATCATTTATAAAATTTTCTTGGTGAATTTCAAGTCTTCTATTATATCCTTTCTATTGGAGGATTTCTTTTCTTTTTTGGCCATTCTTTAAGGATAGGTCTTGTAACAAATTCCTTTAGCTTTCTTTTTTCAGAGAAGGTCTTCATTTCCTCCCAATTCCTGAAGGATAGCTACTCAGATATAGAATTTGTAGTCAACAGTTCTTTTTACTTCAGCACTTCATAAACATGGTGTCTTCATGGCTTTTTTTTTTGATGAGAAATCTGCTGTCATTAGAATCAATGTCCTGTTGGTTCATCAAGTACTGTTTCTCTCTGGCTGCTTTTAAGAATTTTTTCTTTGTCTTTTGTTTTCAGAAGTTTAGTATTGGTGTATCTTGGCATGGATTTACTTGAGCTTATCATATCTGGGGCTTGCTTAGCGTATTAGATCTATATTTCTTTGTGTTTTCTGTCAAATTTGGGAAATTTCAGTCATTTTTTCTTTGAATACATTTTTTGGCATTGTTTCTCTTTCACAAACTCCAATGACAGATAACTTTTCAATGTCTAATTTTGAAGGTATTTTCATTTTTAAGTCTATTCTTTATTTTTCAGATTAAATTCTATGGATCTGTTTTTGAGTTCACTTACTATATTATTATATTCTTTGCTGCCTCTACTACCAATTTTTTTGTGTTGCATTTTTAGTACTGGAATTCCATTTGGTTCTTCTTTTTATAATATATCTTTGCAACATTTCCTTTAATTCATTTCTTTTGAAAAATTTTGTTGTTGCTTGATGATTAGTGCATTAGTCTTTCTTAGATAATTCTACCTTTAGAACTCTCTCTCTCTCTCTCTCTCTCTCTCTCTCTCTATATATATATAT
>NW_004525140.1:122112-122631 GCF_000260255.1 Octodon degus
AATAGAGTAGAAGATGCTGAAGCCCCTACAGACACACTCAGCCACCGTATCTTTGACAAAGGGACCAAACATACTCACTAGAATAAAGATAGCCTCTTAAACAAATGGTGCTGGAATAACTGGCTATCTAAATGCCAATTACTAAAACTTGACCCATGTCTATTGGCATGCATTAAGCTAAGGTCAAATTGGATTAAAGATCTACACATTAAAACAGAAACACTAAATCTCCTGGAAGAGAAAGTAGGAGCAACTCTTGAAGACATAGGGGTAGGCAAAGTGTTTATGATCAAAAGTAAAATCGCATGGGAAACAGTTGAAAGAATTAACAATTGGGACCTGCTCTTATTGGAAAGTTTTTGAGCATCAAAGAAATTACCAACAAAGTGAAAAGGCAACCCACAAATTTGGAGAAAATCATGACAAATTATTACTCAGAGAAACATCTTCTCTCTAGAATTTATAAAGAACTAAAAAACACTAGGGCCCCAAAATTTAAAGACCCAATCTAGAAATGGG